>NC_056737.1:1012513165-1012535142 GCF_019279795.1 Protopterus annectens
TCCAAATATTAGCTAAATATTGTTCTCCCCCAGTCCCCCCATAGTGATGTCTTAGGCAATGCCAAACTGAAAGTACTTCTGACTTAGCAACTCAAAACCAAGACAATCTAAAGCTGTTACTGCTCAGTGCTAGGAGTCTAAACAAAATACTCCACTCCCTAGAAGCTCTCTTCACCCTCAAGAATGCTGACGTCTGTGCAGTCACTGAAACATGGCTTAAAGGAACAGAGAGCTTACCAACAGTGCAAGATTATAATGCTTTCCACACATTTAAACTAGCTACTACATAGACAAGGAATAAAGGTGGAGTTGTCTCAATTTACATTAAAAATAAATATACCTCAACTCTGGTCAAACAGGACAATGCACTTCAGCTTCTCCATGTTCAAACCACCAATTTATTTATTTATTTATTGCATTTGTTGACCGGGAAAGTCCACTGGGCCTGGGAAGAGCCCATTTTCAGTGGAGGCCCAGGGAGAAAAGCTCCACAATATTGCATATAAAGTAATTAGAAACAAATTAAAGACAATGTCGATACATGGTAAAGTTGTACACAGAAATTACAAATGCAGACTCAGGAATTATAACAATGATATCATACAGTAATTGCAAACAAAGGTCTTAGTGCATTAGAGATAGGATGAGAATATATAGGAGTGATAGTGGAAATGGCGGAGTGTAAAGAAGTCAGTTGTGAGCAGGGAAGAAGTCTGCAGAAATGTAAGGGTAAAGAGCAATAATGTGGGCATATTCCAGTGTAGGGGTAGAAGTTGAGAAGTATTGAATCTGGGAGGAAAACAAGTGAGAGGACTGAGTTAGAAATATGAAGCAAATGACAGACAGAGACAGGGAGGTAATAGACAGGACAGGAGTGGTGGAGAGTATAAAAAGATAGATATAGATTGGGGTTCTAGAGAGGGAAATCAGGTATTTGGATTTATTGGTGGGGTACATGAGCATACCCAATGAGAGATAAGGTCTTCTTTTAGGGATTTTTTGAAGGATGCAGGATTGCTGATAGTTCTGAGAGATGGGGGAAGATTGGTCCATAACTTGGAGACAGCAAAGGAATACAGCATTTGGCCAGCTGACAGTTTGGGTTTTTCAATAGACAACAGCATTTTGTTTTCAGACCTGAGGTGGCGATTGGGGTGATAAATTGTCAGTAAGGATGAGATGGAAGGTGATATTTCAGGTTGGACGATACACTTGTGGGCTGTTGTTAGTTGTAGATAACTACGGTGGTGGGGAGATTCTAGCCACCTTAGCTGATGCAGTGAGGAGCAGTGGTATGAGGAGTATTTTGCGTTTGTAGTGAATTTGGTGATTTTGTTGTAGCATGAGTCAAGCTTACTTTTTAGAGAGGATTGTAGGTTGGTGAGGATTGGGGGTACCATATAGCAGAGTTGGAAGTAGAAATGATGAAGCTAGGGCCTTTTTTGCAGAGAGACTGAGGAAGTAGTTGTGTCTATATAGGGCACTTAGCTTTTGTTGTGTCTTTTTGATATTGCTGTGGATATGTAGGTCAAAAGTTAGTCTGTCATCGATGATGACACCTAGCAATTTTGTACTAGGAGCAACTTCTATGACAGCATTGTTTAGGGAAGTGACAGTAAGAGATTTGTCAATAGGACTAGATTTTGTAGGAGTAAATAATAGAAGTTTAGTTTTATTGGGGTTGAGGGCTAGGTGATTTTGGGACATCCAATGCTCAGTAGAGTTGAATGCTTCTTGGGTGAGATGCTGTAATTCAGTGAGAGAGTGTGAGGAGCAGGTTATAGTTGAGTCATCTGTATATTGGATGATGAAACTATGGGTGAGTGTTTGATGAAAGTTATTGACAAATATACTGAACAGGAGGGGACCCAGTATAGAGTCCTGGGGAACACCTGTATTACTAGGAATGAAAGGAGAGGAGGAGTGCAGCCATCTAGTGGATTGCTGTCTGTTGCTGAGGTAGTTGGTAAACCATTGTAGGGTAGGGGGGATAGTCTAACATTAGAGAGTTTGGTGAGGAGTAGTGAGTGAGAAATGGTGTCAAATGCCTTTGATAGATTGAGAAAGAGTGTGGAGACTAGGGAGCCAGTATCATGAGCTTTATTAACTGTATCTAAGAAGGAAATAAGGGCAGGTTGGTGCTATGTCCGGGTCTAAAGCCATGTTGAGTAGGGGAAAGCAGCTGGTGTTTCAGTAGATGGTTTAGAAGCTGTGCATGGACACACTTCTCTAGTATCTTAGAGATGGGGGAAAGAATGGCTATTGGACAGAAGTTTGAGATGTTGGAGCCATTGCCGCCTTTATGAAGAAGAATAACAAATGCTTTCTTCCAGATGTCTGGTATGCAGGATTCTTGAAATGACCTAGTGAGGAGGCTGCTGATAGGATAAGCTATGGAAGGGGCTGCTAGTTGAAGATATTCAGTAGGTAGATTATCAGGGGCATTAGTGCAAGGTTTTAGTTTCAGGAGAAGTTTTTGGATGGTTGATGTGGGAAAGGATGATAGAGAGAAATTGGGTATGGGATTTGAGGGATTATGTGGTGATGAAGGTCCTAATGTGTTTGGGTCAATAGGTGGTAAGGTAGTAGTGAGTTTGGTGATGGTGTAGATAAAGTGTGTGTTGAAGAGTGTGGCTAGTTCAGAGTGGGTTTTATCTGGGTTGGGACATAGAGTATTGATAGTTCCTGGGTGGTGTAGGGAGTTAATAACTCCCCAGAATTGTTGGGGGATTTTGACTATGCTGATCTTGAATAGTTTGGATGTATTCTTTTTTGTTTTTGGCAACTAAATGTTTAGCCTGATTTCAAAGTTGTTTGTATTGACTGAGGTTATAGGATGTTTAGTCAGCCAGCAGGCATGTTTTGATTTGACTCTCTTTAGACTGAGGGGGGCAAGACTGTTTAGGGTTCTGAGAAATGTGGAATTAAAGAATTGTACAGCTTCATTGAATGGAAGAGATTTTAGTGGGCTCCAGTTTGTATTACGTAGTATGTCATTAAGGTTTTTTTGAGAGAAGTGAGATAAATCTCTAGAGTATCTATATTGTTGAAGTATGGGTGAAGAGGTGGCCTTAAGTATAACGAGTGCTGGAGAGTGGTCACTAATACTGTCTGTGCAAGTGCCTGAGGAAGAGATTTTGTCAGGATCAGAAACCAGGATCCATTTCAAGGTTGACCCTTTGTTTCTGTTTTTGTCAAGTCTTGTAATGTCAGATATAATTTGGGAGTATGTATGAAGGTTAATGTTTGTAGAGGAATTATTCTTGGAGATGTCTAGCCAATTTATATTGATGTCAACTAGTATGATAGTTTCATTTTGTATGTTTTGGCTAGTTCAGGCTAGAATTTCTTATAGAATTTGGCAGTTGTTACCTGGAGGGATGTATATAACTATGATACAAAGGCTTTTGCAGTTATTAAGTTTGAGGAAAGTAACTAGTAGCTCAACAGAAGGGAAAGGGGGAATTGGCTTAGAGTATGGAATAACTGTATAGGTGTTTGGGAATAGTAAGGTGACACCTCCGCCATTTTAATGGACTCTGTCAGATCTGAGGCAGGAGTAGCTAGGTGGAAGAATTTCAGAATCTTTAATATATGGCTTTAGCCAAGTGTCAGTAATGATGGTGAAATCTGGTTTGTGTTTGTTTAGCCAAGCATGCAGGTGTGGAATTTTGTTCCTAATGCTCTGGAGATTAACAGTGGTGAAGTTTAAGTATTTAGTTGTGCTAGGAGAGTTATGAGAAGGGGGAGAGGGGCCTGGATTTGGGTGTATATCACCAGAGAGGGACAAATTACAGAGATGTGGAAGTAGCTAGGGAGCAGCTTTTTTTTTGTGTTGCTGAAGTGTTTGTAATCTTGAGGAATAGTGCAGTGTTATGTGGGAAGAAGGATAATTTTCTTTAGTAGTGGTTGGATACAGGCTAGGACAGATAGCAGTGTAGCTAGGCAGGGAGTGATAGTGGGTTGATATAGTGAGGGAGGGTGGGGAAGGAAGATGGGTTGAGTGACATGGTGGAGTGTAAGAAGGAGAGAGAGGTGTAGACTGAGTGTGACGAGAGAGATTTTGAATGTGAGAGACATAGCCGAGTAGTGTTTAAATAAAGTAAGTGCAGATGGGAGTTGGGGGTGTAGGTGTTAGAGGTTGAAATGGTAGGGTGTAGGAATTATCACTTCTTTGCAAGCTATAGGTGCCTGTCTATGACCCAGGTAACCCACACAGTGCATTTAAACTTCTTAACCTATTATTATTTAAACTTATTGGAAACGCTCACCATCCAACCTAATACATATTCATGGGCAACTTTAATTACCCCACTATTAACTGGGAATCCTATACAACACCAAAAGTACAGGCACAGAGATTCCTGCATTTTGTAAACAGAAACTCCCTGGACCAGACTGTCAGTAAACCAGTGTGAGAGTGCTTGCTTCACCACACCCCTAGTTTAATGTCTTCTCTGGTAAGGTCAAACCCCAAAATGGTCTTCTTTTTAGTAAAAATAAAACCTAGAACCCCAGCTAACCCTAGAATATTCAGGAACTACTCTAAACTTAACTTCTTACTATTAAGTGATAACCTGGAAAAATTTCAAGTCCCCATAAACCCGGAGAACACTGCTGCCTACACAGAACTATTCATAGAAACCCTATACAAGCATGTTAATAGCTGATGTTAATAGCTGCACTACCCACCACAAAGAAGTACAGAACTAACTCAAGAAACAAGCCACCCTGGTGGAATCAGAAAATCAATAGGCTGTATAACAGGAGGAAGAAAATCATGGCACAAATTAGGAGGTGCAGCACCCAGCCGGATAAAAGCACTCTCAAACTAAACAAACAACTCAGAGGATAAATGTTGTTGTTTGTCTTTCAGCTTTTCCTGGTTAGGGATCGCCACAGTGGAACTCCGGTCCGCTAATAATTGGCAGTTGTTTTTTTCTTTTTTATGGTGTCGAGTTGCCAGCCCGACGCCCAACCTTCAACGAAGGCACACCCATTCAATGCATGTCTTTTGAATGCCCACTCGACCACAGGGAGGACATACAGACTCCACACAGAAGGCACTCCCAACCCAAGCCGAGAATTGAACGGGAAAACCTCTTGCTGTGAGGTAACAGCGCTACCACTGCACCGCCGGGAAAACAACTCAGAGGATAAATAAAGTCTACCAAAGATACATTTGAGGTAAATTTGGCCTCCCAGGCTAAGGACAACCACAAGGCATTATTTAGCTATGTCCAAAACCTCAAAGGTAATGCACAATTGTGTTTAAAGCTCATTGCAAATGGAGCCACCTATACTGAGCCAGAACAGATAGCAAACCTACTGGCCAGCATATTTAGCTCCAACTTTACCCCTCTCTTTCCATCAACTTTCCCTCAGGAAATAACATTAAATATAACTATCCCTGCTATCACTATGGAAGAGGTCCATAATGTTCTCTCTAAGGTGAAGATCACTGCATCAATGGGCCCAGACAATATCCCAGGATGTCTTATAAATAGCATGAAACATGATCTATATATGCCCCTCTGGAATTGCTGTTTAACTGTAGCCCTCAAACAGTCTTTGTGTCTCATGAAAGGGAAACAGCGACAGTCATCCCTCTGCATCAAGGTGGACCATCTACAGACCCTTTAAACTACAGATTCATCAATCCAACTAATCTCATATGCAAATCCATTGAAAGAATAATGAATGAAGTGATCACTAATGTCATAGGAAACCTCAAGACACTGGACACAACCCTCCAGACACTGGACACAACCCAATTTGGTTTCATCAAGGGCAGGTCATGCCTACTCAACCTGGTGGACTTCTTTGAGAAGGTCACCAAAGCAATGGATGAGGGTAAAATGGTTCACACTGTTTACAGTGACATAGCCAAGCTATTTGACACAATATCCCACTCAGGCATTGTTGACAAACTTAAGAGGGTAAGTACAAACCTTTATGTAACCCATTGGATAGCAACCTGGCTCACAGACAGGACCCAGAAAGTTAGGATTGAGTAGTCCACCTCTACCAAGAAGTCAGTCACAAGTGGAGTCCCTCAGAGATCAGTTCTGGGACCACTTCTTTTTGGCATTTACTTCTTTGAAGTCAAGGCCAATGTCAGTGGTCTCTGGCTGACTAAATATGAAAATGATTGAAAATTAGGAGCAGTCATTGAATCCCACTTTGGCACAATGGTTCTCCAGTAAGGGTTGAGACAGACAAACAACTGGTGCCAGAGCCATGGACTAAAATTAAATGCCAAGAAATGCATAACAGTAATGTTTTGGGAAGTCATCCAGCCCTGGTGGCTATCGTATTGACAACACACCCCTAAGACTTGACCCAGTAGTCATGGATTGGTGGCACACATAGACAGTAGTCTGGCCTTTGACCATCATGTGTATGGTGTGCAACTTATAAACAGAGGTATGGAATCTCGGTCCCAGGAAGCCACTGTTCCATAGGTCCAAGGAAGCCATTGTTCCACTGTATTCAGCATTCAGTAGACATATCATTGAGTACAATTATAAACAGAGGTATGGTATCTCGGTCCAAGGAAGCCATTGTTCCACTATATTCAGCATTCAGCAGACATATCATTGAGTACAATTATAAACAGAGGTATGGCATCTCGGTCCAAGGAAGCCATTGTTCCACTGTATTCAGCATTCTTCAGACTAAATAGACGTATGGCATCTCTGTCCAAGGAAGCCACTGTTCCACTGTATTCAGCATTCAGCAGCCATATAATTGAGTACACTTATAAACAGAGGTATGGCATCTCGGTCCCAGGAAGCCATTGTTCCACTGTATTCAGCATTCAGCAGACATATCATTGAGTACAATTATAAACAGAGGTATGGCATCTCGGTCCCAGGAAGCCATTGTTTCACTGTATTCAGCATTCAGCAGACATATCATTGAGTACAATTATAAACAGAGGTATGGCATCTCAGTCCAAGGAAGCCATTGTTCCACTGTATTCGGCATTCTTCAGACTAAACAGAGGTATGGCATCTCGGTCCAAGGAAGCCATTGTTCCACTGTATTCAGCATTCAGTAGACATATCATTGAGGACAATTATAAACAGAGGTATGGCATCTCAGTCCAAGGAAGCCATTGTTCCACTGTATTCAGCATTCAGCAGACATATCATTGAGTACAATTATAAACAGAGGTATGGCATCTTGGTCCCAGGAAGCCATTGTTCCACTGTATTCAGCATTCAGCAGACATATCATTGAGTACAATTATAAACAGAGATATGGCATCTCTGTCCCAGGAAGCCATTGTTCCACTGTATTCGGCATGCAGCAGACATATCATTGAGTACAATTATAAACAGAGGTATGGCATCTCTGTCCCAGGAAGCCATTGTTCCACTGTATTCAGCATTCAGCAGACATATCATTGAGTACAATTATAAACAGAGGTATGGTATTTCTGTCCAAGGAAGCCATTGTTCCACTGTATTCAGCATTCAGCAGACATATAATTGAGGACAATTATAAACAGAGGTATGGCATCTCAGTCCAAGGAAGCCATTGTTCCACTGTATTCAGCATTCAGCAGACATATCATTGAGTACAATTATAAACAGAGGTATGGCATCTCCATCCCAGGAAGCCATTGTTCCACTGTATTCGGCATGCAGCAGACATATCATTGAGTACAATTATAAACAGAGGTATGGCATCTCAGTCCAAGGAAGCCATTGTTCCACTGTATTCAGCATTCAGCAGACATATCATTGAGTACAATTATAAACAGAGGTATGGCATCTCTGTCCCAGGAAGCCATTGTTCCACTGTATTCAGCATTCAGCAGACATATCATTGAGTACAATTATAAACAGAGGTATGGTATTTCTGTCCAAGGAAGCCATTGTTCCACTGTATTCAGCATTCAGCAGACATATAATTGAGGACAATTATAAGCAGAGGTATGGCATCTCAGTCCAAGGAAGCCATTGTTCCACTGTATTCAGCATTCAGCAGACATATCATTGAGTACAATTATAAACAGAGGTATGGCATCTCCATCCCAGGAAGCCATTGTTCCACTGTATTCGGCATGCAGCAGACATATCATTGAGTACAATTATAAACAGAGGTATGGCATCTCGGTCCAAGGAAGCCATTGTTCCACTGTATTCGGCATTCAGCAGATATATCATTGAGTACAATTATAAACAGAGGTATGGCATCTCGGTCAAAGGAAGCCATTGTTCCACTGTATTCAGCATTCAGCAGACATATCATTGAGTACAATTATAAACAGAGGTATGGCATCTCTGTCCCAGGAAGCCATTGTTCCACTGTATTCGGCATGCAGCAGACATATCATTGAGTACAATTATAAACAGAGGTATGGCATCTTGGTCCAAGGAAGCCATTGTTCCACTGTATTCAGCATTCAGCAGACATATCATTGAGTACAATTATAAACAGAGGTATGGCATCTCTGTCCAAGGAAGCCATTGTTCCATAGGTCCAAGGAAGCCATTGTTCCACTGTATTCAGCATTCAGCGGACATATCATTGAGTACAATTATAAACAGAGGTATGGCATCTTGGTCCAAGGAAGCCATTGTTCCACTGTATTCAGCATTCAGAAGACATATCATTGAGTGCAATTATAAACAGAGGTGTGGTATTTCTGTCCAAGGAAGCCATTGTTCCACTGTATTCGGCACTCAGCAGACATATCATTGAGTACAATTATAAACAGAGGTATGGCATCTCCGTCCAAGGAAGCCATTGTTCCACTGTATTCGGCACTCAGCAGACATATCATTGAGTACAATTATAAACAGAGGTATGGCATCTCGGTCCGAGGAAGCCATTGTTCCACTGTATTCAGCATTCAGCTGACATATCATTGAGTACAATTATAAACAGAGGTATGTCATCTTGGTCTAAGGAAGCCATTGTTCCACTGTATTCGGCATTCAGCAGACATATTACTGAGTACTATTATAAACAGAGGTATGGCATCTCAGTCCAAGGAAGCCACTGTTCCACTGTATTCAGCATTCAGCAGACATATAATTGAGTACAATTATAAACAGAGGTATGGCATCTCGGTCTAAGGAAGCCATTGTTCCACTGTATTCAGCATTCAGCAGACATATCATTGAGTACAATTATAAACAGAGGTATGGCATCTCGGTCCAAGGAAGCCATTGTTCCACTGTATTCAGCATTCAGCAGACATATCATTGAGTACAATTATAAACAGAGGTATGGTATCTTGGTCCAAGGAAGCCATTGTTCCACTGTATTCAGCATTCAGCAGATATATCATTCAGTACAATTATAAACAGAGGTATGGCATCTTGGTCCCAGGAAGCCATTGTTCCACTGTATTCAGCATTCTTCAGACAAAACAGAGGTATGGCATCTTGGTCCAAGGAAGCCATTGTTCCACTGTATTTATCATTAAGCAGACATATCGTTGAGTACAATGCCCCCTTTGGCATGCGCCTAACCAGGCACATCCGATAAATGGAATGTCCAGAGAGGCTCCTCACTAAATGAATGCAGGGTGTAAGTAACATGTCCTATGCAGACCACCTCAAGGCCAGATTATCTTTGTATTCTGTCTCCTACAGGCTGTTGAGAAGAGATTTATGTCTGGCATACAAGGTATTGTCAGACCCCACTATGATGGATATTCTGCATAGCCACAAAACAACCTGCATCAGAATTACCCATTTTAAAGACTTAATCCTTCCCTGGGATATAAATGGGACCTGATGGAGAGACATGTATGTATCCTAGAGGCTAACACTTTTCTGCAACGGGCTCCCCATCCATGTGAAGCAGAGTTCCTACCTAATCCAATTCAGGGGTAACTTAGACAATTGGGAAGAGAACAGGAAATGCAACCCTGGTTTGTCATCTGTATCTCTAATGGACACAGGCAGCTTGTAATTGTCTCATCTCCTAGGTCCCTGCTTGTATATGTTTCACTTCCCACGCCTCTTCTTACATTTATCAAGGGTAACACAACTTGTCAGAGATTTGAGATGCATGGCTAGGCTTAAAAAGACACTTGTAGCCTTCAGCCTAGTAAACACCTATGAAGCTATGAACTTATTCCCCTCATGACAGCAACATCTTA
Source organism: Protopterus annectens (assembly GCF_019279795.1). NCBI lineage: Eukaryota > Metazoa > Chordata > Ceratodontiformes > Protopteridae > Protopterus > Protopterus annectens. The sequence goes on from NC_056737.1 coordinate 1,012,523,292, forward strand.
CAAAAGGGTGTAACATAAATAAATGGTGCAAAAGCCACAGATTAAAACTCAATGTGAAAAAATTCAATATAGTTTCTTCTGGAAAATCATTTACCCAAGCTAATTACTCCATCAATAAAACACCCCTAAGAGCGCTAATCCAATATTTAGGGATCTGTAAACATATGTAGACAGTAATCTGGCCTTTGACCAACATATAGCCAAGATAGTAAGAAAATCATTCTATGTTGCCCAGCTCATATGCAATGCTATGACATCCATATCAAAGGAAGTTACAGTAAAACTCTACTCAGCTCTTATCAGACCCATTATTGAGTGCAATGCCCCCACTTGCAAGTACCTAACCAGTAATTTGCAGCCTTTGGAATGCCCAGAAAGGTTCCTTATCAAAGAAAGCAGGGTATGAATACCCTGTCCTACACTGATAAACTCAAGGCCTTACCTCTATACTCAGTCTCCTACAAGTTACTGAGAGGTGATCTATGTCTAGCGCAGAAGTCATCTTTAGAGTCAGGTCTAACAAATCTCTTGCACATCTGCAAAACAAACAGCACCAGAAACACTTGATCCGAGGACCTGAACTTTGCCTGCAATATAAATACAACATGCTGGCAAGACTAATATTTATCTCAGAGGATCCTTGAGCTACAGAATAAGTTTCCTATCTGCAGCAGAGTTCATTCCTGACCCTTTTCAAAAGAAACCTTGATCATTGTTTGGGAAACCACAAATTTATTCCCGGTCTGGCTCCCATGTCTCTGATAGACAGAAGTTGACAGTAAGTCAGTTAATCACCAACTAATATATGCACCCCCACATAACCCTTAGCACTGCGTCTTTTATAACATATCCCACCAGGTAAGCATCCAAGGAACTCAGGGGAAAAAATTGGGTTGGGTTGCACTCCTAGGCTTGTAAGGACTCTGGTGATTGTTAGCCTAGTATGAACCTATAAATCTATTTATCTATCACTCTATTTATCTCTATCTGTCTAGTTGTCTGTCTATCTATCTATCTTATAGGTTCGTAGGTTCTTAGGAGGTTACTAGGCTAATGGGCTCAGGGCCTTTACAAGCCTAGCCAAGTTCAACCCTTCTTCCCTTAAGGGTCTAGAGATGTGGTCTATGTTATAAGCAGATGTAAATGGCTAATGGGCTCAGGGCCCTTACAAGCCTAGCCGAGTTCAACCCTTCTTCCCTTAAGGGTCTAGAGATGTGGTCTGTGTTATAAGCAGATATAAATGGCTAATGGGCTCAGGGCCCTTACAAGCCTAGCCGAGTTCAACCCTTCTTCCCTTAATGGTCTAGAGATGTGGTCTATGTTATAAGCAGATGTAAATCAACACCAACTGCCCCTATATTTAGACATTGTTTTTTGCAGGGGGGCAAGAACCTGCACCTTCCCCACCTCCTACTAATTATTTATATTAACTTCTGCAGATGACTGAAAAACTAACAGTACCACCAGAACCAGTTTCCTGGCTATAAAGTAATGTGCAGGGTTGGGGTCTAGGCAGGGTCAGGCTTAGGGTTACCATCCAGGAGTAATCCAAAGAAGGGGCTTACTACAGAAGACACTCAGACACACACCCATACACAAAACACATTCATTATGTGCTAACCCTCAAACACTTAAAAACACACACTCAAATACACACATATTCTCATCCCATCCCTAAAGCTGACATTTTCAATATATCATAAAGTTCCAGCTTCAAGTCAAAACTCAGTCACATTAACCCGAAGCACATTCCACTCACAAGAGGAACACCTCAGTATTACTAAAAGTGAAAAACTTTACGTTTGACAAATCCATTGTCAGACAAAAAGACAGCCATTTAGTCTGTCAATGAAAAATAGTATCTATATATACATATAGATTAGATATAGGTATTGATATTGATAGATACAGATATAAATATGGATATGGATGCAGATATAGAGAAATACAGATATAGTGGCATTTGTCAGATTGACATTATGTATATGTGGCTAGAGTGACACAGGAGTGTTGAAAGAGAAACCCTGACACATGTCTGCAAATGCACTGAGGTTGCTCCTTGGAACATGCAAACTTTACAAACTGTTTCTGCAGAGGGGCAAGACAAACCAAATTCTGTCAACTAAACAGATACCATATGTGTATATATATATATATATATATATATATATATATATATATATATATATATATATATATGTGTATTATTTAAAGCTATAGACTAAACAGCACACTCTGCCCAAGGCAATCTGTGATTATATGTCACCTTTGCTCCTCTCACCAACATCTTTGACATGTCATAAGTGGTTCACCAGTCTCAACAGCACTCCTGTACTCATGATTGCTACTCTGTAACGACACCACTCACTGTGGCTACATCTAGTGATCATTGACCCAAAGAACATCTAAGTCTGCAATGCCATCCTTCAACTGTGTTTTGTGTCCTTTGTAACCAGCAACATGGAAATTAAGTACAGTCCAGAACTGTGGTGGAAACAAGGGAGACAACTGAATGGCAAGTCCATGCCACAGTAGTTCTGTCTCAGTAAATGGGCATTGAAGAAACCATGCATCACACACATTCCTTTTTACACATGCTTTTCACTCTTTGCTTAAGAGTTCCCCCAAGATAGTAAAATCACTTTAAGATTCTGATCTACATTTTATATATATATATATATATATATATATATATATATATATATATTATATATATATATATATATACATACATATATATAGATATATATATATATATATATATATATATATATATATATATATATATATATTATATATATATATATATATATACATACATATATATATATATATATATATATATATATATATATATATATACACATATGGTTTACTATTGTTTATTCGAACGGAAAAACATTTTCCGTTCGAATAAATGAATAGTAATACCGAAAGTAATAAAAACTAATGCTGACAATGTTGAACCAAATGCTCAACGTATTTGAATCAACATTGTTGTCGAAACCACGACGTGATAGTCATATAGGAGCTGATGTGTGCGCCCCGCACATCCCCCCTACTTATATATTCTAACTCCAAGATAGCACTACAGTGGGGATGTGGATGAATTTCCACTCCCCACTGTGCCGCAATCTCCGTGCAGATAGTCGACTTACACTTATGCGAATGCAGTTGTGCATTCGCATAAGTGGAGTCGACTATCTGGTGCAAAACTGTTTGTGCATTCGACATTCTGATTTTAGGCATATTGCAGCTGACAGAATGTCGTTCGCACAAACAATAGTAAACATATATATATATATATATATATATATATATATATATATATATATATATTTACATTTGTTGACCGGGCTGGTCTAACTGGATACATGTCCATATTCAGTAGAGGCCTGGGGAGAAAAGCTCCAAGCATAGACAGAAAACTTATAATACAGCATTAATATAAAAAATAAGCTATTATCAAGTACAGATAATAACAATATTTGTGAAAGAAAAAAAGTGAAAGAAAAAAAAAAGTGTGTCTTATGAAAACCTGGCTAAAACCAAATAGTACTAATAATGTGATACTACCTCCAGGATATAATATTCACCGGTTAGACAGTACTAACCTAGTACTACTGACAATGAGATACTACCTCCAGGATATAATATTCACCGGTTAGACCGTACTAACCTAGTACTACTGATAATGTGATACTACATCCAGGCAATAATATTCATCAGTTAGACCATACTAACCAAGTACTACTGACAATGTGATACTACCTCCAGGATATAACATTCACCAGTTAGACCATACTAACCTAGTACTACTGACAATGAGATACAACCTCCAGGATATAATATTCACCGGTTATACCGTGCTAACCTAGTACTACTGACAAAGAGATACTACCTCCAGGATATAATATTCACCGGTTAGACTGTACTAACCAAGTACTACTGATAATGTGATACTACCTCCAGAATATAATATTCATTGGTTAGACCATACTAACCTAGTACTACTGGTAATGTGATACCACCTCCAGGATATAATATTCACCGGTTAGACTGTACTAATCTAGTACTACTGACAATGAGATACTACCTCCAGGATATAATATTCACCGGTTAGACCGTACTAACCTAGTACTACTGACAATGAGATACTACCTCCAGGATATAATATTCACCGGTTAGACCGCACTAACCTAGTACTACTGACAATGAGATACTACCTCCAGGATATAATATTCACCAGTTAGAATGTACTAACCTAGTACTACTGAAAATGAGATACTACCTCCAGGATATAATATTCACCTGTTAGACTGTACTAACCTAGTACTACTGACAATGAAATACTACCTCCAGGATATAATATTCACCGGTTAGACCGTACTAACCTAGTACTACTGACAATGAGATACTACCTCCAGGATATAATATTCACCGGTTAGAAGGTACTAACCTAGTACTACTGAAAATGAGATACTACCTCCAGGATATAATATTCACCGGTTAGACTGTACTAACCTAGTACTACTGATATTGAGATACTACCCCCAGGATATAATATTCACCGGTTAGACTGTACTAACCTAGTACTACTGATAATGTGATACTACCTCCAGGATATAATATTCACCGGTTAGACTGTACTAACATAGTACTACTGATAATGTGATACTACCTCCAGGATATAATATTCACTGGTTAGACCGTACTAACCTAGTACTACTGACAATGAGATACTACCTCCAGGATATAATATTCACCGGTTAGACCGTACTAACCTAGTACTACTGACAGTGAGATACTACCTCCAGGATATAATACTCACAGGTTAGACTGTACTAACCTAGTACTACCGACAATGAGATACTACCTCCAGGATATAATATTCACCGGTTAGACAGTATTAACCTAGTACTACTGACAATGAGATACTACCTCCAGGATATAATATTCACCAGTTAGACCGTACTAACCTAGTACGACTGATGAGATACTACCTCCAGGATATAATATTCACTGGTTAGACCGTACTAACCTAGTACTACTGATAATGAGATACTACCTCCAGGATATAATATTCACCGTTAGACCGTACTAACCTAGTACTACTGACAATGAGATACTACCTCCAGGATATAATATTCACCGGTTAGACCATACTAACCTAGTACTACTGACAATGAGATACTACCTCCAGGATATAATATTCACTGGTTAGACTGTACTAACCTAGTACTACTGACAATGAGATACTACCTCCAGGATATAATATTCACCGGTTAGACCGCACTAACCTAGTACTACTGACAATGAGATACTACCTCCAGGATATAATATTCACCGGTTAGACCGTACTAACCTAGTACTACTGATAATGAGATACTACCTCCAGGATATAATATTCACCGGTTAGACTAACCTAGTACTACTGACAATGAGATACTACCTCCAGGATATAATATTCACCGGTTAGACCATACTAACCTAGTACTACTGATAATGAGATACTACCTCCAGGATATAATATTCACCGGTTAGACCGTACTAACCTAGTACTACTAACAATGAGATACTACCACCAGGATATAATATTCACCGGTTATACCATACTAACCTAGTACTACTAACAATGAGATACTACTACCAGGATATAATATTCACCGGTTATAACGTACTAACCTAGTACTACTAACAATGAGATACTACCACCAGGATATAATATTCAACGGTTAGACTGTACTAACCTAGTACTACTGACAATGTGATACTACCTCCAGGATACAATATTTACCGGTTAGACCGTACTAACGTAGTACTACTGATAATGTGATACTACCTCCAGGATACAATATTCACCGGTTAGACCGTACTAACCTAGTACTGCTGATAATGTGATACTACCTCCAGGATATAATATTCACCATTAGACCGTACTAACCTAGTACTACTGACAATGAGATACTACCTCCAGGATATAATATTCACCAGTTAGACCGTACTAACCTAGTACTACTGATAATGAGATACTACCTCCAGGATATAATATTCATCGGTTAGACCGTACTAACCTAGTACTACTGATAATGAGATACTACCTCCAGGATATAATATTCACCAGTTAGACCGTACTAACCTAGTACTACTGATAATGAGATACTACCTCCAGGATATAATATTCACTGGTTAGACTGTACTAACCTAGTACTACTGACAATGAGATACTACCTCCAGGATATAATATTCACCGGTTAGACAGTACTAACCTAGTACTACTGATAATGTGATACTACCTCCAGGATATAATATTCACCGGTTAGACTGTACTAACCTAGTACTACTGACAATGAGATACTACCCCCAGGATATAATATTCACTGGTTAGACCTCACAAACCTAGTACTACTGATAATGTGATACTACCTCCAGGATATAATATTCACCGGTTAGACCGTACTAACCTAGTACTACTGATAATGAGATACTACCTCCAGGATATAATATTCACCGGTTAGACCGTACTAACCTAGTACTACTGATAATGAGATACTACCTCCAGGATATAATATTCACTGGTTAGACTGTACTAACCTAGTACTACTGATAATGAGATACTACCTCCAGGATATAATATTCACCAGTTAGACAGTACTAACCTAGTACTACTGATAATGAGATACTACCTCCAGGATATAATATTCACCGGTTAGACTGTACTAACCTAGTACTACTGACAATGAGATACTACCTCCAGGATATAATATTCACTGGTTAGACCATACTAACCTAGTACTACTGACAATGAGATACTACCTCCAGGATATAATATTCACCGGTTAGACCGTACTAACCTAGTACTACTGACAATGAGATACTACCTCCAGGATATAATATTCACCAGTTAGACCATACTAACCTAGTACTACTGATAATGAGATACTACCTCCAGGATATAATATTCACTGGTTAGACCGTACTAACCTAGTACTACTGACAATGAGATACTACCTCCAGGATATAATATTCACTGGTTAGACCGTACTAACCTAGTACTACTGACAATGAGATACTACCTCCAGGATATAATATTCACCGGTTAGACTGTACTAACCTAGTACTACTGACAATGAGATACTACCTCCAGGATATAATATTCACTGGTTAGACCGTACTAACCTAGTACTACTGACAATGAGATACTACCTCCAGGATATAATATTCACCGGTTAGACCGTACTAACCTAGTACTACTGACAATGAGATACTACCTCCAGGATATAATATTCACCGGTTAGACCATACTAACCTAGTACTACTGACAATGAGATACTACCTCCAGGATATAATATTCACCGGTTAGACCATACTAACCTAGTACTACTGACAATGAGATACTACCTCCAGGATATAATATTCACTGGTTAGACCGTACTAACCTAGTACTACTGACAATGAGATACTACCTCCAGGATATAATATTCACCGGTTAGACTGTACTAACCTAGTACTACTGACAATGAGATACTACCTCCAGGATATAATATTCACCGGTTAGACCGTACTAACCTAGTACTACTGACAATGAGATACTACCTCCAGGATATAATATTCACCGGTTAGACTGTACTAACCTAGTACTACTGACAATGAGATACTACCTCCAGGATATAATATTCACTGGTTAGACCGTACTAACCTAGTACTACTGACAATGAGATACTACCTCCAGGATATAATATTCACCGGTTAGACCGTACTAACCTAGTACTACTGACAATGAGATACTACCTCCAGGATATAATATTCACCGGTTAGACTGTACTAACCTAGTACTACTGACAATGAGATACTACCTCCAGGATATAATATTCACCGGTTAGACCGTACTAACCTAGTACTACTGACAATGAGATACTACCTCCAGGATATAATATTCACCGGTTAGACCATACTAACCTAGTACTACTGACAATGAGATACTACCTCCAGGATATAATATTCACCGGTTAGACCATACTAACCTAGTACTACTGACAATGAGATACTACCTCCAGGATATAATATTCACTGGTTAGACTGTACTAACCTAGTACTACTGACAATGAGATACTACCTCCAGGATATAATATTCACCGGTTAGACCGTACTAACCTAGTACTACTGATAATGAGATACTACCTCCAGGATATAATATTCACCGGTTAGACCGTACTAACCTAGTACTACTGACAATGAGATACTACCTCCAGGATATAATATTCACTGGTTAGACCGTACTAACCTAGTACTACTGATAATGAGATACTACCTCCAGGATATAATATTCACCGTTAGACCGTACTAACCTAGTACTACTGACAATGAGATACTACCTCCAGGATATAATATTCACTGGTTAGACCGTACTAACCTAGTACTACTGATAATGAGATACTACCTCCAGGATATAATATTCACCGGTTAGACCGCACTAACCTAGTACTACTGACAATGAGATACTACCTCCAGGATATAATATTCACCGGTTAGACCGTACTAACCTAGTACTACTGACAATGAGATACTACCTCCAGGATATAATATTCACCGGTTAGACTGTACTAACCTAGTACTACTGATAATGAGATACTACCTCCAGGATATAATATTCACCGGTTAGACCATACTAACCTAGTACTACTGATAATGAGATACTACCTCCAGGATATAATATTCACCGGTTAGACCGCACTAACCTAGTACTACTGACAATGAGATACTACCTCCAGGATATAATATTCACCGGTTAGACCGCACTAACCTAGTACTACTGACAATGAGATACTACCTCCAGGATATAATATTCACCAGTTAGACTGTACTAACCTAGTACTACTGACAATGAGATACTACCTCCAGGATATAATATTCACTGGTTAGACCGTACTAACCTAGTACTACTGACAATGAGATACTACCTCCAGGATATAATATTCACCGGTTAGACTGTACTAACCTAGTACTACTGATAATGAGATACTACCTCCAGGATATAATATTCACCAGTTAGACCATACTAACCTAGTACTACTGATAATGAGATACTACCTCCAGGATATAATATTCACCGGTTAGACCATACTAACCTAGTACTACTGATAATGAGATACTACCTCCAGGATATAATATTCACCGTTAGACCGTACTAACCTAGTACTACTGATAATGAGATACTACCTCCAGGATATAATATTCACCGGTTAGACCGTACTAACCTAGTACTACTGATAATGAGATACTACCTCCAGGATATAATATTCACCGGTTAGACCGTACTAACCTAGTACTACTGACAATGAGATACTACCTCCAGGATATAATATTCACTGGTTAGACTGTACTAACCTAGTACTACTGATAATGAGATACTACCTCCAGGATACAATATTCACCGGTTAGACTGTACTAACCTAGTACTACTGACAATGAGATACTACCTCCAGGATATAATATTCACTGGTTAGACTGTACTAACCTAGTACTACTGACAATGAGATACTACCTCCAGGATATAATATTCACCGGTTAGACTGTACTAACCTAGTACTACTGATAATGAGATACTACCTCCAGGATATAATATTCACCGGTTAGACTGCACTAACCTAGTACTACTGACAATGAGATACTACCTCCAGGATATAATATTCACCGGTTAGACTGCACTAACCTAGTACTACTGACAATGAGATACTACCTCCAGGATATAATATTCACCGGTTAGACCGTACTAACCTAGTACTACTGATAATGAGATACTACCTCCAGGATATAATATTCACCTGTTAGACCGTACTAACCTAGTACTACTGACAATGAGATACTACCTCCAGGATATAATATTCACCGGTTAGACCGTACTAACCTAGTACTACTGATAATGAGATACTACCTCCAGGATATAATATTCACTGGTTAGACTGTACTAACCTAGTACTACTGACAATGAGATACTACCTCCAGGATATAATATTCACCGGTTAGACCATACTAACCTAGTACTACTGATAATGAGATACTACCTCCAGGATATAATATTCACCGGTTAGACCGTACTAACCTAGTACTACTGATAATGAGATACTACCTCCAGGATATAATATTCACCGGTTAGACCCTACTAACCTAGTACTACTGACAATGAGATACTACCTCCAGGATATAATATTCACCGGTTAGACTGTACTAACCTAGTACTACTGATAATGAGATACTACCTCCAGGATATAATATTCACTGGTTAGACAGTACTAACCTAGTACTACTGACAATGAGATACTACCTCCAGGATATAATATTCACCGGTTAGACCGTACTAACCTAGTACTACTGATAATGAGATACTACCTCCAGGATATAATATTCACCTGTTAGACCGTACTAACCTAGTACTACTGACAATGAGATACTACCTCCAGGATATAATATTCACCGGTTAGACAGTACTAACCTAGTACTACTGACAATGAGATACTACCTCCAGGATATAATATTCACCGGTTAGACCGTACTAACCTAGTACTACTGACAATGAGATACTACCTCCAGGATATAATATTCACCGGTTAGACCGTACTAACCTAGTACTACTGACAATGAGATACTACCTCCAGGATATAATATTCACCGGTTAGACTGTACTAACCTAGTACTACTGACAATGAGATACTACCTCCAGGATATAATATTCACCGGTTAGACCGCACTAACCTAGTACTACTGATAATGAGATACTACCTCCAGGATATAATATTCACCAGTTAGACCGTACTAACCTAGTACTACTGACAATGAGATACTACCTCCAGGATATAATATTCACCGGTTAGACCGTACTAACCTAGTACTACTGACAATGAGATACTACCTCCAGGATATAATATTCACCGGTTAGACTGTACTAACCTAGTACTACTGATAATGAGATACTACCTCCAGGATATAATATTCACTGGTTAGACTGTACTAACCTAGTACTACTGACAATGAGATACTACCTCCAGGATATAATATTCACCGGTTAGACTGTACTAACCTAGTACTACTGACAATGAGATACTACCTCCAGGATATAATATTCACCGGTTAGACCGTACTAACCTAGTACTACTGACAATGAGATACTACCTCCAGGATATAATATTCACCAGTTAGACTGTACTAACCTAGTACTACTGACAATGAGATACTACCTCCAGGATATAATATTCACTGGTTAGACCGTACTAACCTAGTACTACTGACAATGAGATACTACCTCCAGGATATAATATTCACCGGTTAGACCGTACTAACCTAGTACTACTGATAATGAGATACTACCTCCAGGATATAATATTCACCGGTTAGACCGTACTAACCTAGTACTACTGACAATGAGATACTACCTCCAGGATATAATATTCACTGGTTAGACTGTACTAACCTAGTACTACTGACAATGAGATACTACCTCCAGGATACAATATTCACCTGTTAGACTGTACTAACCTAGTACTACTGACAATGAGATACTACCTCCAGGATATAATATTCACCGGTTAGACCGTACTAACCTGGTACTACTGATAATGAGATACTACCTCCAGGATATAATATTCACCGGTTAGACCGTACTAACCTAGTACTACTGACCATGAGATACTACCTCCAGGATATAATATTCACCGGTTAGACCGTACTAACCTAGTACTACTGATAATGTGATACTACCTCCAGGATATAATATTCACCGGTTAGACCATACTAACCTAGTACTACTGATAATGACATACTACCTCCAGGATATAATATTCACCGGTTAGACCCC
>NC_056737.1:1012651886-1012922577 GCF_019279795.1 Protopterus annectens
TAAAATATTCACCGGTTAGACTGTACTAACCTAGTACTACTGACAATGAGATACTACCTCCAGGATATAATATTCACCGGTTAGAAGGTACTAACCTAGTACTACTGATAATGTGATACTACCCCCAGGATATAATATTCACCGGTTAGACTGTACTAACCTAGTACTACTGATAAAGAGATACCACCTCCAGGATATAATATACTCCAGTTAGACCGTACTAACCTAGTACTACTGATAATGAGATACTACCTCCAGGATATAATATTCACTGGTTAGACCGTACTAACCTAGTACTACTGATAATGAGATACTACCCCCAGGATATAATATTCATCGGTTAGACCATACTAACCTAGTACTACTGACAATGAGATACTACCTCCAGGATACAATATTCACCGGTTAGACCGTACTAACCTAGTACTACTGACAATGAGATACAACCTCCAGAATGTAATATTCACCGGTTATACCGTACTAACCTAGTACTACTGATAATGAGATACTACCTCCAGGATATAATATTCACCGGTTAGACTGTACTAACCTAGTACTACTGATAATGTGATACTACCTCCAGGATATAATATTCACCGGTTAGAAAGTACTAACCTAGTTCTACTGACAATGAGATACTACCTCCAGGATATAATATTCACCGGTTAGACAGTACTAACCTAGTACTGCTGATAATGAGATACCACCTCCAGGATATAATATTCACAGGTTAGAACGTACTAACCTAGTACTACTGATAATGCGATACTACCTCCAGGATATAATATTCACTGGTTAGACCGTACTAACCTAGTACTACTGACAATGAGATACTACCTCAAGGATATGATATTCATCGGTTAGTCTGTACTAACCTAGTACTACTGATAATGGGATACTACCCCCAGGGTATAATATTCACCGGTTAGACCGTACTAACGTAGTACTACTGATAATGTGATACTACCTCCAGGATATAATATTCACCTGTTAGACAGTACTAACCTAGTACTGCTGACAATGAGATACTACCTCCAGGATATAATATTCACCGGGTAGACTGTACTAACCTATTACTACTGATAATGAGATACTACCTCCAGAATGTAATATTCACTGGTTATACCGTACTAACCTAGTATTACTGACAATGAGATACTACCTCCAGGATATAATATTCACCGGTTATATTGTACTAACTTAGTTCTACTGATTATGAGATACTACCTCCAGGATATAATATTTAGACTGTACTAACCTAGTACTACTGACAATGTGATACTATCTCCTGTCTATAATATTCACCGGTTAGAACATACTAACCTAGTACTACTGATACTGAGATACTACCTCCTGGCTATAATATTCACCGGTTATACCGTACTAACCTAGTACTGCTGATAATGAGATACTACCTCCAGGATATAATATTCACCGCTTAGACCGTACTAACCTAGTACTACTAACAATGAGATACTACCTCCAGGATATAATATTCACCTGTTAGACTGTACTAACCTAGTACTACTGACAATGAGATACTACCTCCAGGATATAATATTCACCGGTTAGACCGTACTAACCTAGTACTACCGACAATGAGATACTACCTCCAGGATATAATATTCACCGGTTAGACCGTACTAACCTAGTACTACTGACAATGAGATACTACCTCCAGGATACAATATTCACTGGTTAGACCGTACTAACCTAGTACTACTGATAATGTGATACTACCTCCAGGATATAATATTCACCGGTTAGACTGTACTAACCTAGTACTACTGACAATGAGATACTACCTCCAGGATATAATATTCACCAGTTAGACCGTACTAACCTAGTACTACTGACAATGAGATACTACCTCCAGGATATAATATTCACCGGTTAAACCATACTAACCTAGTACTACTGACAATGAGATACTATCTCCAGGATATAATATTCACTGGTTAGATCGTACTAACCTAGTACTACTGACAATGAGATACTACCTCCAGGATATAATATTCACCGGTTAGACCGTACTAACCTAGTACTACTGATAATGTGATACTACCTCCAGGATATAATATTCACCTGTTAGACAGTACTAACCTAGTACTGCTGACAATGAGATACTACCTCCAGGATATAATATTCACCGGTTAGACCATACTAACCTAGTACTACCAACAATGAGATACTACCTCCAGGATACAATATTCACTGGTTATACCGTACTAACCTAGTACTACTGACAATGAGATACTACCTCCAGGATATAATATTCACCGGTTAGACCGTACTAACCTAGTACTACTGATAATGTGATACTACCTCCAGGATATAATATTCACCTGTTAGACCGTACTAACCTAGTACTACTGATAATGTGATACTACCTCCAGGATATAATATTCACCAGTTAGACCGTACTAACCTAGTACTACTGACAATGAGATACTACCTCCAGGATATAATATTCACCGGTTAGATTGTACTAACCTAGTACTACTGATAATGAGATACCACCTCCAGGATATAATATTCACTGGTTAGACTGTACTAACCTAGTACTACTGACAATGAGATACTACCTCCAGGATATAATATTCACCGGTTAGACCGTACTAACCTAGTACTACTGATAATGAGATACTACCTCCAGGATATAATATTCACCGGTTAGACCATACTAACCTAGTACTACTGATAATGAGATACTACCTCCAGGATATAATATTCACCGGTTAGACTGTACTAACCTAGTACTACTGACAATGAGATACTACCTCCAGGATATAATATTCACCGGTTAGAAGGTACTAACCTAGTACTACTGATAATGAGATACTACCTCCAGGATATAATATTCACCGGTTAGACTGTACTAACCTAGTACTACTGATAAAGAGATACTACCTCCAGGATATAATATTCACTGGTTAGACCGTACTAACCTAGTACTACTGATAATGTGATACTACCTCCAGGATATAATATTCACTGGTTAGACCGTACTAACCTAGTACTACTGATAATGAGATACTACCCCCAGGATATAATATTCATCGGTTAGACCATACTAACCTAGTACTACTGACAATGAGATACTACCTCCAGGATACAATATTCACCGGTTAGACCATACTAACCTAGTACTACTGACAATGAGATACAACCTCCAGAATGTAATATTCACCGGTTATACCGTACTAACCTAGTACTACTGATAATGAGATACTACCTCCAGGATATAATATTCACCGGTTAGACTGTACTAACCTAGTACTACTGATAATGTGATACTACCTCCAGGATATAATATTCACCGGTTAGACAGTACTAACCTAGTACTACTGACAATGAGATACTACCTCCAGGATATAATATTCACCGGTTAGACAGTACTAACCTAGTACTGCTGATAATGAGATACCACCTCCAGGATATAATATTCACAGGTTAGAACGTACTAACCTAGTACTACTGATAATGCGATACTACCTCCAGGATATAATATTCACTGGTTAGACCGTACTAACCTATTACTACTGACAATGAGATACTACCTCCAGAATATAATATTCATCGGTTAGACCGTACTAACCTAGTACTACTGACAATGAGATACTTCCTCCAGAATGTAATATTCACCGGTTATAACATACTAACCTAGTACTACTGACAATGAGATACTACCTCCAGGATATAATATTCACCGGTTATACCGTACTAACCTAGTACTACTGATTATGAGATACTACCTCCAGGATATAATATTTAGACTGTACTAACCTAGTTCTACTGACAATGTGATACTACCTCCTGGCTATAATATTCACCGGTTAGAACGTACTAACCTAGTACTACTGATATTGAGATACTACCTCTTGGCTATAATATTCACCGGTTATACCGTACTAACCTAGTACTGCTGATAATGAGATACTACCTCTAGGATATAATATTCACCGCTTAGACCGTACTAACCTAGTACTACTAACAATGAGATACTACCTCCAGGATATAATATTCACCTGTTAGACTGTACTAACCTAGTACTACTGACAATGAGATACTACCTCCAGTATATAATATTCACCGGTTAGACCGTACTAACCTAGTTCTACCGACAATGAGATACTACCTCCAGGATATAATATTCACCAGTTAGACCGTACTAACCTAGTACTGCTGACAATGAGATACTAACTCCAGGATACAATATTCACCGGTTAGACTGTACTAACCTAGTACTACTGATAATGTGATGCTACCTCCAGGATATAATATTCACCGGTTAGACTGTACTAACCTAGTACTACTGACAATGAGATACTACCTCCAGGATATAATATTCACCGGTTAGACCGTACTAACCTAGTACTACTGACAATGAGATACTACCTCCAGGATATAATATTCACTGGTTAGACCGTACTAACCTAGTACTACTGACAATGAGATACTACCTCAAGGATATGATATTCATCGGTTAGTCTGTACTAACCTAGTACTACTGATAATGGGATACTACCCCCAGGGTATAATATTCACCGGTTAGACCGTACTAACGTAGTACTACTGATAATGTGATACTACCTCCAGGATATAATATTCACCTGTTAGACAGTACTAACCTAGTACTGCTGACAATGAGATACTACCTCCAGGATATAATATTCACCGGGTAGACTGTACTAACCTATTACTACTGATAATGAGATACTACCTCCAGAATGTAATATTCACTGGTTATACCGTACTAACCTAGTACTACTGACAATGAGATACTACCTCCAGGATATAATATTCACCGGTTATACTGTACTAACTTAGTTCTACTGATTATGAGATACTACCTCCAGGATATAATATTTAGACTGTACTAACCTAGTACTACTGACAATGTGATACTATCTCCTGTCTATAATATTCACCGGTTAGAACATACTAACCTAGTACTACTGATACTGAGATACTACCTCCTGGCTATAATATTCACCGGTTATACCGTACTAACCTAGTACTGCTGATAATGAGATACTACCTCCAGGATATAATATTCACCGCTTAGACCGTACTAACCTAGTACTACTAACAATGAGATACTACCTCCAGGATATAATATTCACCTGTTAGACTGTACTAACCTAGTACTACTGACAATGAGATACTACCTCCAGGATATAATATTCACCGGTTAGGCTGTACTAACCTAGTACTACCGACAATGAGATACTACCTCCAGGATATAATATTCACCGGTTAGACCGTACTAACCTAGTACTACTGACAATGAGATACTACCTCCAGGATACAATATTCACTGGTTAGGCCGTACTAACCTAGTACTACTGATAATGTGATACTACCTCCAGGATATAATATTCACCGGTTAGACTGTACTAACCTAGTACTACTGACAATGAGATACTACCTCCAGGATATAATATTCACCGGTTAGACCGTACTAACCTAGTACTACTGACAATGAGATACTACCTCCAGGATATAATATTCACCGGTTAAACCATACTAACCTAGTACTACTGACAATGAGATACTATCTCCAGGATATAATATTCACTGGTTAGACCGTACTAACCTAGTACTACTGACAATGAGATACTACCTCCAGGATATAATATTCACCGGTTAGACCGTACTAACCTAGTACTACTGATAATGTGATACTACCTCCAGGATATAATATTCACCTGTTAGACAGTACTAACCTAGTACTGCTGACAATGAGATACTACCTCCAGGATATAATATTCACCGGTTAGACCATACTAACCTAGTACTACCAACAATGAGATACTACCTCCAGGATACAATATTCACTGGTTATACCGTACTAACCTAGTACTACTGACAATGAGATACTACCTCCAGGATATAATATTCACCGGTTAGACCGTACTAACCTAGTACTACTGATAATGTGATACCACCTCCAGGATATAATATTCACCTGTTAGACCGTACTAACCTAGTACTACTGATAATGTGATACTACCTCCAGGATATAATATTCACCGGTTAGAAGGTACTAACCTAGTACTACTGATAATGTGATACTACCTCCAGGATATAATATTCACCGGTTAGACCGTACTAACCTAGTACTTCTGACAATGAGATACTACCTCCAGGATGTAATATTCACCGGTTAGATTGTACTATCCTAGTACTACTGTTAATGAGGTACCACCTCCAGGATATAATATTCACTGCTTAGACTGTACTAACCTAGTACTACTGACAATGAGATACTACCTCCAGGATATAATATTCACCGGTTAGACCGTACTAACCTAGTACTACTGATAATGTGATACTACCTCCAGGATATAATATTTAGACTGTACTAACCTAGTACTACTGACAATGTGATACTACCTCCTGGCTATAATATTCAACGGTTAGAACGTACTAACCTAGTACTACTGATATTGAGATACTACCTCCAGGATATAATATTCACCTGTTAGACTGTACTAACCTAGTACTACTGATATTGAGATACTACCTCCAGGATATAATATTCACCGGTTAGACCGTACTAACCTAGTACTACCGACAATGAGATACTACCTCCAGGATATAATATTCACCGGTTAGACCGTACTAACCTAGTACTACTGATAATGTGATACTACCTCCAGGATATAATATTTAGACTGTACTAACCTAGTACTACTGACAATGTGATACTACCTCCTGGCTATAATATTCACCGGTTAGAACGTACTAACCTAGTACTACTGATATTGAGATACTACCTCCTGGCTATAATATTCACCGGTTATACTGTACTAACCTAGTACTGCTGATAATGAGATACTACTTCCAGGATATAATATTCACCACTTAGACCGTACTAACCTAGTACTACTAACAATGAGATACTACCTCCAGGATATAATATTCACCTGTTAGACTGTACTAACCTAGTACTACTGATATTGAGATACTACCTCCAGGATATAATATTCACCGGTTAGACTGTACTAACCTAGTACTACTGACAATGAGATACTACCTCCAGGATATAATATTCACCGGTTAGACCGTACTAACCTAGTACTACCGACAATGAGATACTACCTCCAGGATATAATATTCACCGGTTAGACCGTACTAACCTAGTACTACTGACAATGAGATACTACCTCCAGGATACAATATTCACCGGTTAGACCGTACTAACCTAGTACTACTGATAATGTGATACTACCTCCAGGATATAATATTCACCGGTTAGACTGTACTAACCTTGCACTACTGACAATGAGATACTACCTCCAGGATACAATATTCACCGGTTAGACTGTACTAACCTAGTTCTACTGATAATGTGATACTCCCTCCAGGATATAATATTGACCGGTTAGACTGTACTAACCTAGTACTACTGACAATGAGATACTACCTCCAGAATATAATATTCACCGGTTAGACTGTACTAACCTAGTACTACTGACAATGAGATACTACCTCCAGGATATAATATTCACCGGTTAGACAGTACTAACCTAGTACTACTGACAATGAGATACTACATCCAGGATATAATATTCACTGGTTATACCGTACTAACCTAGTACTACTGACAATGAGATACTACCTCCAGGATACAATATTCATCGATTAGACTGTACTAACCTAGTACTACTGATAATGTGATACTACCTCCATGATATAATATTCACTGGTTAGACTGTACTAACCTAGTACTACTGATATTGAGATACTACCTCCTGGCTATAATATTCATCGATTGGACCGCACCTCAAGGAAAGGAGGTGGGATAGTAGTCCTTTACAAAAATACTTTAACTGTTAATAGAGAAAACATTCTATCACCCCAATTCAATAATGCAGAACTCCTCATGACCAAACTACAGATTAACCATAATAAATGCTTGTACATCATCTGTGCATATATTCCACCAGGCAACAACATTGACACCCTAGAGGATATCCTTTACTGGTTATCCACTACCTATCCCCAAGAAACCATAGTCCTTGGTGACTTCAATACCGATTTGCACCTCTGCTCCTGTAAACCCTCCTTTCCGCTATAAACTTGTCTGGATTTAAACAGACCATAACCTCTCCCACCAGAATAAACAAACCTACCAACAGGGAAAGTATCCTAGACTGGATCCCAATCAATAACCAGCCCCAGTTGTACATAGCTGGGACTCTCCCTGATGAATTTAGCGATCATCTACTAACCTATATCATAAAACATAAGGCAGGAAACCCCCCACCAAACCAAATTTAAAACACTTAGAAACAGGAAAAACTTTGACACTGTTACTTTCCTAAATGAACTAGAAGCAGTGGACTGGTCGCAACTAAAAAATCTGTCACTAGAAGAGGCTATAGTTGACTTTAGCACTAAATTCCTAGGTATCCTTGATTCCCATGCTCCAGCACGTACAATTAAAACTAGATTAAACCCAGCACCATGACTCACCAAAGATACCAAATCAAAAATCAAAACCAGAAATAGAGCCTGGGCCATCTGGAGATCAACTAAAGCTCCACTTGACCACTTAAAATATCGTCAACTCAAACAAAAAACTCCATTCTACCAGATAAAAAAAGCTTATACCAAAATCTCTTACAAAAACACCAAAATAACCCTCAAAAGTTTTGGGCAGGCTTAAATCAACTTCTTCACCCAGGTCATTCTACCACCCCAACCCCGGCAAACCACACCCAAAGTCCCCCAGACACCATAGCCGATGCTTATAACAACTTTTTTCACTGAAACAATTCAATCCCTAGCAAATCAACTAACCTCCACAAACTTAAACCTCACCTCTAATTTACATGCTAACAACCCCCAATTTAGCTTCCAACTAGTTTTATCAAAACACTTATAAAAACTAAAACCCATCACCGTCTCTGCTGACCTCCTCCCTGCCGAGTACCTGCAAATAGCTGCAGATGCCATTGCATTTCCCATAACTATCCTGATCAGCAGAACCTTATCTGAAAGCACTATCCCCTCCCTCTGGAAAATATCTCACGTCATCCCACTCCATAAAGGTGGTAGCTCCTCAGACATGTCCAACTATAGACCCATTGCCATTCTTTCCCCACTAGCCAAAATAATGGAGAAATGTGTACACAAGCAACTAATGCAGTACCTTAAACAGAATAACTTACTATCTAACTCCCAGCATGGCTTCAGGACAAACCGTAGCACCACCTCAGCCCTCCTTTCCTTTACTAACACCATAAACTAAAATAGGAATAACAATAGGCTATCCTCCGCCCTCTTTCTTGACCTATCTAAAGCCTTTGATATGGTTAACCATGAACTTCTCATTCTTTCTCTAAAGTTAGTTTCCCTTAATAAGCATGCAATCCAATGGTTCCAGTCCTACCTAACCGGTAGATAACAGGCAGTATTATAGCAGGGCAAGCTGTCCAACCAGCTACCTCTCACACTTGGTGTCCCTCAAGGCTCCATACAAGGTCCACTACTCTTCTCTATTTTCATCAACAACCTTCACACTGCTATCCCTAAAGCTACCTTTATTCAATACGCATATGATTCCACTCTAATCTGCTCGGCCACCTTCCCATCCGAACTGCAAACCTTAACCCAGGAGACGTTTAATAATATTGAAAACTGGCTCGCCAACCAAAGCCTAAAACCAAACTTCTGCTTTTTACCCCAACTTGTAGATCTGCCACCCTCTCATTCTCTGTAAAGTCTAATAATGGTACCACTATCTCCCCAGAGACCCATACCATGCTTCTAGAGGTTATCATAGATACTGATCTTAAATTTGACCTACAGGTCAACAAAACCATACAGACCATCATTAAGAAACTTGGATCACTGTAAAGAAACAAGATTTTTTAAACTCCACTAGCTAGAACTGCAATTGCCCAAACACACCTACTCTCTACACTTCTGTATGCCTCACCTGTACTCTCAAACCTCAACAAATCGGAACTAAGCTCTCCCATAGCTACAACCACATTGCCAGATTTGCCACTGGCTCCACCTATAGAACCCATCATTGCCAGAACGTGAAACAACTAGAGTGGCTAGAACTACCCAGCTTAATTCAATTCAATCAACTCCTAATAACGCACAACATTCTATACCTACCCGAGGATACCCCCTCACTTACAGATGTTATTAAGCCATATAGCAACTTGAGATCCCTACGATCAGCTAACAGACTACTGGTCCAAACCCACAAAGCTAATAACTCTACTGGTGAATCCCTGTTTGCCAACTCTGTTGGCAAACCCTGGAATTCATTGCCAAACCATATAACCATTCAATCCTCCAAAAGTCTCTTCAAAAAAACCTCAAACAGCATCTCAAAGCAAACTGGCTTTGCCCATGATGATGCACTAACCCTGACTAATGTTATAAACTGAAAGCATAAGCTGTAAATACCGTAACATGTACTTACTTAACCAAGCTGTGTTTCCATTTCCATTTCTTGATGTCTTTTTGCTTAAAATTGTGTCAGACCATGAAAATTTGTGAGTCCCTATGTGGGAACATTACTAAACCTCTGGACAAAATACGCTGTCCTACATTTTCTAGGGTTATCTAACGTTTTATGAAACCTTTATAATATTGTCTATCTGGAGCTTTTCTCCCTGGGCATCCACTGAAAATGGACATGTATCGAGTCAGATTATCCCAGTAAACAAATGTAAAATAAATGTAAAATAAAAATAAATAAAATAAATAAATATATATATATATATATATATATATATATATATATATATATATAAGCTATATCTAATCTATATCTATCTATATAGATATATATATATATATTGTTGTTGTTGTATCTTTCGGCTTTTCCCGGTTAGGGGTCACCGCAGCGGAACTCCGGTCCGCTAATGATTGGCAGTAGATTTTTACGTACTGAGTTGCCAGCTCTGACGCACAACCTTCAACGAAGGTACGCCCATTCACGCATGTCTCTACACAGAAGACGCTTTAGCTGAGAATTGAACAGGACAACATCTTTATATATATATATATATATATATATATTTATAGACATATATGTATGTGGGAACACTTCACAATGCCAAAATCCTGAAAGACGAATTTCATATAGCCGAGACCATATGATCGAACTTTCATAATCCCGACATTGTGAACAGAGATCTTTATACAGCGCAAAATGGGAGATTTCCATTTTTCTAGCTGCGGTACAATCTTGGAGTTGGAATATTTAAGTAGTAGGGGTTTGGGGGGGGTGCAGCAGAAACATTTAAATTGTTGTTTTTTTGGGGGGGTTTGTTTTGGAATTTCAATTTTCTGAATCATCGATCATATGGTCTCAATCATATGACATTCGTTGTTTCGGAATTTCGATATTCTGAAGTGAATCCATATATATATATATATATATATATATATATATATATATATATATATATATATATATATATATATATATATATATATATATATTTATATATATATATACATACACACACACACACACACACACACACACACACACACACACACACACACACACACACACACAACATGTATATATATATATATATATATATATATATATATATATATATACACACAAATATAGGTATAGATATATTTAGATAGCTATATCTAATCTATATATGTGTGTGTGTGTGTGTGTGTCTGTATGTCTATGCATCTATGTATTTGTCTCTGAAATCACAGTATAACATAAATTAGTTTCTACAACAGAAAACCCACCCTTCTCATCTCTCATGATATTTAAGAAATACTGCACCCTTGTTTTCCTGTTCCCGTATTTCAGCACCCAGTTGCTGTTTGGCTTTCTTGATTTATTTTTAAGTAGCCATTGACTCAGTCATCTGTCCAAATTCATTGCCCCCTCCCAAAAAAAAGAAACTCATGTTTTTTCTGGATATGCCTGACTTCTCATATGCCTTTGTGGAAACATATATGTCTGCCTCATGAATTCAATGTCCATAATTAGACAAATTGGTGTTGAACCAACAATGTTTACTTGACTGACAAAATAATGAATCAGAACAGTGCAGGGTTGCCTGATAAACCTCTGTATGGTTGTTCTAGAGATGCTGATCATCATGCATCAACAGCATGAATAACAAACACCATAACTTAATATTTGTTCTTTATTTATCTTTACAGATTGTTGACATACAAGGATTCTGACTTTTCAAAGTGTATCCATTATTTTATTACAATTTTCTATAGTATTATAATATGACTCAATATACATCTAATTATTTTGAATATAATACCTTCATGCAAAAAATATTTTCTTTTCCCCAAAAAATATATTCTTTCAAAGATGAATTATTTGCAAGTAATTTGAAATCTTTATTATATATTTTCTCAGATGAAATAACATATTTATTATTTTAGGATTATTATTATTTACAAGAAAAAAATGGCATATATTTTACACAAAATATAAAAGAGGTCATGTTAGACCAAGGTAATCATACAATTTCCAAATTATAATTTTCTATTAAATTGTTCAGATGAGAGCAATAATTATGTACAGAATAAAGGTTCTTTAAAACCAAATGTCAACACTGAGGTTTTGAACTGACTAAATATTATTGAAGATAACAGCCTGGATAATCACAGCAATACTCCTTATCTGGATATCAATTTTGTTGCACTTTATTCATAGTGATGCAGTTTAGTCCTGCTGTGAAGGTGTGGAAGTAATGGTAAATTTTCTTTGTGAGTACATTCCCATATAATTTTCTGATCATTTGTAGGTTAACTGTCATTTTAACGAGTTTCAGTTTTCATGACTTGCTGATTCAGTAAGAGGTGGTGATTTGAATGTTTATGCCAGTGTATTTCTGCCTTTATACTCACAATTTGTGAAATTTGAAATTTAATACATTTGTCAATGGAGAAGCAATGGAGTCCCAAAAGTGTAAAGCTTTTCTTTCAGAAATATTTTACTGTCTGTTTAATTCTGTTGTCAGTTCACCATTACATTAAATATAAGAGTTAGGTGAACAATTAACAGTGGGTTTGAAGAAGTTTCTTGAACAAATTATGTGTTACTGTCTTAAATGACATCACTGTTGACTGGTACCTCATTTCTGAAAGGCAAGCAATCCCATACGGCGACAGATACATAACATATATACACAATTAGGTGAAAAGATATTTTAAATGCTATGGTCTTATGTCTACATACCAAGAGACCATCAGTGAGATTGAAGAAGCAGTTTTTATGGGTATATTGAAAGTAAGGTAACACAAGAATGGAATTGACAAATATTGCTGAGGATTTATTAACCTGAATCTCCCTGAAGAAGCACCTTGTTTAAGTATATGTGAGTTGGAACTAGACTTGGTAGGCACTGAGGCAGATTTTGAGAGACGGCCACATCACAAATCTTGATTAAGAAGTAACTGTAGATAGAGTGAATTTTTAACGGTGGGATTATTACCCTGATTGAGGACTTATATTTGTATGTGGAGACACAGATAAACACTGGATGAGATGGGTGTTTGCGCTGCTTGACCACACATAATCCTGTGTGGTTTTGTGAAGGTTGAAGGCATACTGTGTGTGTGTGTGGGGGGGCATTCAGGACAGAATCCACCAAGTAGAAAACTTTCATCATTACAAAATGCGTAATAGCTTGCAAGATGAAAGCTTTAAGTGTTTCTTCATCCTTACTATCCAAACAAGAAACAGACATCTTATGTCACTCATTGTCTTCCCTTTTTGTTTCACTCTGCACTCCCAAAATGGCCTGATTCTATGACAACAAGCTCTCTGTGCCTTTCAACAAAAGAGGAATACAAGTTGAAACAGTTATAGCAACTTTTTGATGAGTATCATGAATTTATTTTCAAAGGTTAGAAGTTTGTTTTTCTTATTTTGATTTTCTGTTGACGAGTTCTTTACATTAACATGCACTCCTGAGATTCTTTCTATGGTCAGAGTATGTTCATTAGAACAAAGATGGTTGCTGTTGTGGAGAAAATAAAGCTTTTGTTCTGATAGCTTTTCTTCTAATTCTGCAGAGGTGAAAATAAGTCAGTACATCATATCATATGTTGTGCCATATCCTTTCATGAGTTAAATGTTTGCCATGTCTTTTGAGATGCTAAACTTAACCCTGGTAACAGTAAATTACTGAAACTGGGAAATAACTGCAAGTAAGAGATCTCTTCAGGTTTCAAGGCTGTCCTGCTTTGGGTGAGAAGCCATGAAGGTCACCGAATTCAATTAAGTTGTTTACTGCATGAAAGATTGTAGTTAGTCAGGTTATGTGTTTGTGTGTGTACAGCAGGTGAAAGTCATGGCATATTGAATTATTTGGTGGACTAACACTTTATTGCCCAGAATGGAGCAAGCGACTTTATTAAACATTTCATCTTTATTAAGGAGCAAGTATGCAGACAGGAGCAATTCTTTATAGTAATGTAGCATAACAGTTTTAATTTAAACTGTGTTATAATATGACATGTCAGGGTACGGAAGAGTCACACACTTTAGTGTTCGTTATTCTCAGTGCTTCGGTCGTACTCTAACTAATATCAAGCCTGTGCTGTCTTTGCTTCAGTACAATTTTAAGTCTGTAGCCCAGTCAAGATACAAAAAATTCTTCCACATTTACTAATTCAGCATTGTGTCCCACTTGCAAAATGGTAAGTGGTGGCAAAGTATTTTGCTGTGGTTATAAAATGTATATACAAAAAAGGGAGCAAAGTCAAATATCGTACTAAAACTCCTCTCATTCACTGGAGCAGTGGAAAGCCACAGAAAAGGTCAAATCAAGATAAATTGCAAGATAATAGCAACAAAACTATGGTATATGAGAAAAATTACGTTCACAGCTGAGTGTTCTGTTTTATGTTTAGAAAGATTAAGAATTAGTCAGAAAAATAAAAACAGCAAGAAGGACCAGAAAGGAAAAAAGTATAACCCTCAATATAAAATTATGTTTGCACTGTTAATACATCTGTTCATCAATATATAAAAAGTCTAGAACAATACAAAGGACCAGACAGGAAAAAAAAAAACCCTCCCCATATAAAATTCTACCTACATTGTTTATACATCTCTTCATCAAGAATACAAAAAAGCACTGTGAAACAACTGATGAAGTTTCCTAACAATTAAAAATCTATCCCACAATGATGTCTGCTGTTTTACAATGTTCTGTTTCCTTCAGGGAGCAAGCCTCACAGATCCCCAACACTATATATACTAAGTCTGAGACTGCACAGTGACAGAGGAAATGACATATTCCCAGCCCCTGTTACAGCACAGACTCATACACAAAGCTAACCGTGGTTTATCAGCTGTACATTCAGTTGGTCACAATTCAAACTGCATGGCATCTGTGCTTAAGACTGACTGAATGCTTTCAGTTACACTAAATAATTTAACACTGATTTTTTTCTTTACAAATAATTCTACACTGTTTTATGCAGTTCAGTCATTTAGCAAAGGCTAAATTGGATTTAATAACGCATCTGCTCCATCTCTTCAAATATACTGATTTCAAATTGGTAAGCAAATAGTCTTTGCAGCTGTCGACTCAAGTGAATAAATGCCTGAAAACATGTATTTGAGTTACAACTTGTAAACTTTTTTGGCTTTGCTGCTAGACTCTTTTAACTTTATTATTGTCAACACAAGTTTCCTGCACAGTGACAGGCAACAAGAAAAACAAACAAACAAAACACCAAATAAATACATACATGCATGCACGCATAAATAAACAAACTTTTTTACACTTTCTTCAACCTGAGCATCGCAAAATTACTATCCTATGTCAAAACTGTAAAAATATGATTAACTGTTATCTCAAGAAATTACCCACAATCATTTGTAATGCATGGAACAGGGTCTTAAGCAGATGAACGATACTTTAATGATCATCATGGCGTCGTCACTGGTTTTGTTTCACATTCTAAATGCTCCATTCTAAGCCTCATTAACTCTGTTATCATGAAAACTTATGCTCAGATTTCTATTTTTTCTTCTTCTACTGTCATTAGATAAATTGTACCAATGACCATTTACTAATTTTCTCATGTGTTAATTTGTACTTTTCTCAATAATGACTAGATTTTGTAACTGACTAGATAATGTGTATACAGGGAATACCTTCATAGACAAGGACTAGATAAAGTTCCTATCTAGATAGCATCTCGATAGAATCCCTGCCCAGATAATAGTTGCTTCCTGTGCTTCCCTAGATAATGACTAGATTATGTACCTGCCTAGATAATGACTAGATTATGTAACTGCCTAGATAATGACTAGATAGTGTACCTGACTAGACAATTTGTAGACAGTGACTTTCTTAGATATTTACTAATCTCTCTGCCTAGATAATAGTTATGTACTGAACTTCCCTAGATAATGTCTCTTCCTAGAGAATGACTAGATATAGAACTTGATTAGATAGTAGTTAGATATATTGCCTATGCAGATAACATCTAGATAGTGTATCTAACTAGATACAGGCTATAAGTTGTATCTGGATATATAATGTACCTGCCTAGACAATGGTTATGGAGAGAGATAGTCTTAATCTAGACTGGGGGTAGACAATGTACATACCTTCGTAATGGTCAGCTACTGCTCCTGCCTATGTAATAACTAGCAGGTGTACCTGACTACATAATGGCTAGTGGCCAACAAACAGAAGCACCCACTCTGTGTCACTCTACTGAAACTCTTAATACTATGTGAGCTATTTTATGTTTATAGTGTAGATAGACAACAATAGCCTGTACATATGCTAACTTTATACAGTCCTACCCGTGCTGTGTCTCTAATATTCCTCTGTACAACATTTACTCACAGACTGTTAAGAATAGCCTTTTGTATGATCCATTAATGTACAATGTGTTTACACTGAACTACTATTAATATGGCTGTTTATCTGTTTATGCTGTATAATAGCTACTGCTTTCTTGGCTCAGGCTATGGCTGAATATGGTAACTGAATCACCCCAACAACCTGGTTAACAAACAAAAATAGATAAGTATTAGCTAAGAAAATAAATAAATAAATATCCCTTCACATTATATCAGCATGTTTCAGTCAAGTAGGTTTGTGAGTTTAAACCTGATAATCAAATTGTGAACATTACCAAGGTAAATGGGTGTAAACATTGAGGTGCATAAAACATTTTGCTAAACAGAGGCTGGTCAGATTCGAACCTTACATAAAACCTCATTCAACAGATAACTGAAAACATTTCACAGTTCTGCTCATTTGCTCTCAGAAAGATCTGCACACTTGGAACTGTTCATTGATTCCACACAACAGAAACCATTGCTGAATATATTTACAAACACATTAATACTTCTACTTATTATTTACATATTAAGATTATTTTTTAAGAACATTAATGACTGAGTTCTTCTGTTTCTAATGGTAGGTTTATTTTACAGTCTTAGTAGGTTTTGTCTAATGTGTTTCTATTATTGATATGTATTTTAGTGGGTCTACCACAGGTGCGTGCATGTTAATAGCTTGTGACACTCTTGACAGCTGTCACCTACACAAAAAAAGCAAATGCTCAAACTCCTATTAGTCTGAGCTCCCATTTCTAAGCATCCCTTCCTACACCAGAGCCTTACCAGAACCTTAACGCTAACATTAAAACTCCTATCCAGTTCCCAGTCCATGATTTAAATTCCCTGATCCCTCACTCAGCTTAAAACTCCAACACCCCTCCCTAAATCTAAATTCTGTAATAGGCCTCTAATCCTAAAACTCACCTCCTACTCCCAAACCTAAAACTCCCTTCCCACTCATTAAATCTTAAACTTGCTTCCTACAATGAAACCCTAAAATCTCCCTCCTACTCACTAACTCTAAAACCCCCCTCTCACTCTCCCCACGCATGCTCGATCTCAAATATGAACATGCACGTGTAAGCTGTGGCAGCTGTTTGCCTGAATTCACATCCACTTCAGGAGAACCATTTTAGTATTAGCTTTCCCATACTGATCTTACATCCCCAAGTGGTACATTCTAGCCATAAACTTTCAAGCAGAGCAATGACAAGCTGCCTTACAGAGCAGGCATATGTTTCCCGTTAGTAATATATGAGAAAATAGTGTAACAACAGTTCCTGAAGGCTTTCTGAATAGTTTAAGTTTTGAATTCCTTTACTATTTCTTTAAAGGAATTATTGTAACTTTTCAAATTCTTTAGGTAACTTTGAAAAGCAATAATACATTAAATAATATTACAGCCAATAACTTTTAAAGTGGTATAATAATTTCCTTGGAATAACTAAACATGCACTTAAGAATTAGATGGACTACAGAATAAGTTTGTCTAACTTGTCCCTAATTTTGATGGTGAGTTTTTTAATGATTTGACCAATTTCTTTTGAAATTGTAACTTATATCTTTTTGTCAACTCTCACAATACTCACAAGTACCTTTACCTCACCACTCTATCTTCTGGTGTTGCATCACCAGGTAAAACAATTCCTTAACTCACTAGATGAAGCACATATAATGATATACTCCTCTTTACTACCCCTCTTGTTCGCACCATACCTTCTTACCTTGTATGAAAACCAGTTTCTCACGGGATTTCAGGTCCCAAAAGGCCATACTATCACCTCAGCTGTAAATCTTCCCACCTTCAACCATACTTATAGTACCAGGTCCTATCCAACATCTTGTTCAGTCTATCAACATCTCAACCCCAGGCACATTAGCTCTAGAAACAAATACTACCACAAACTAATAAACAAATTCCTGAAGTTCATCACCAAGTATAGACTTAACCTAATACTTGGTGGTGATATTCACCCCAACCCTGGCCCACTCACTTCAGATACACATACCCCCTCTACTTGTAATCTAAGCTACAAACCTACAATTAATAGGCCAACTAACTCCTAGTCTGTCATCTCATTATTAGAAACATTAATAACAAGGTACATGAATTGCATGCACTTCTGGATGTCCACTCCCCTGAGATTCTCTGTTTATCTGAAACCTGGTTAAAACCTAACACTAAAGACAATGAAGTGTTACCACCTGGGTACAACATACACAGGCTGGATCGTGCTTCGAGGAAGGGGGTGGGGTAGCTGTACTCTATAAATCTGAGTTGAATGTCACCATAGATGTAATACAACCACCTCGGATTAATAATTCAGAGATTCTTGCCACCGTATTGCAACTTAATAAAAATAAATGCATTAATATCATCTGTATGTACATTCCCCCAGGTAACAATATATCTACACTTGAAGATATCCTGCACTGGCTATCATGTCACTACCCCCAAGAAACCCTACTACTTGGAGACTTTAACATAGACTGGGGCACCTGTTCCTCAGAATCCCCAACCACCCATATTAACCTGCATACATTTACACAAATCATATCCACCCCTACCAGGATAGGTAAACCCAACCAAAAAGAAAGCATACTTGACTGGGTACTCATAAATAGTCACCCCAACTGTACACCTCTGGTACCCTCCTTGATGGCCTAAGCGATCACCTTCTCACATATGTAATTAAGCACAAAGCCATTAATTCCCAACAACCCTTACTCAGAAAGGTTAGAAACAATAAAAACTTTGACGCTGCCAAATTCCAACAAGAACTAAACTCATGTAATTGGTCTATTCTAAAACACCTCCCCTTAGAGGAAGCAGTAGCATACTTTAACAACAAATTCCTTGAGATCCTTGATTTTGCATGCACCTGTTCGTTCAAAAAGAACCAAGGCAAAAAACTGCACCATGGCTTTCTAAAGAGTCTAAACTCAAAATTACTCTTGGAAACAAAGCATGGGCTTTATGGCATTCTTCTAAAGACCCCCAAGATCACATTAAATACAGGCAATCCAGGAATGAAACTAAAAAATCAATTTTACAACACAAAAAAATGATACTACTGTAATTTACAGACAGTAAATCAAACTAACCCTCAGAAGTTTTGGGCAGGTTTAAATAATCTACTACATCCTGGACAAACTTCAACCCCAATCCCTGCTGCTACTATTGATAAAACCCCTGAAGATGTTTCTGGCAGTTTTAACCAATTCTTTACTGAGACAATTCAAGTCCTAGCTAGCCAACTACATCCTAGCTCCCCTGGTCCTGAAAGTAGCACCCCTAGAAACCTACTCGCATTCAGCTTCCAACCAGTCGCCACTTCACTTATCCGTACCTTGATCAAAAAATTAAAACCCACTACACTTTCTGCTGATCAACTCCCTGCCGAGTACCTACAAAAATCAGCTGATGCTATTGCTTACCCCGTCTCAATACTAATCAATCAAACCATAGTAGCAGCTAAAATTCCCACCATCTGGAAAATATCCTATGTAATCCCACTTCACAAAGTAGGCAGCTCTACTGAATTCTCCAGTTATAGGCCAATAGCTATACTCTCTCCACTTGAAAAGATTATGGAAAAATGTATTCATAGACAACTCATGCGCCACCTAATCCGGAATCTCCTTATGGCAGACACTCAGCATGGCTTCTGTCCTCATCACAGCACTACTTCAGCCCTCCTAGCCTTTACCAGCACCATAAACCATAATCGCAACAATAATTATACATCCTCAGCCCTCTTCTTGGATCTTTCCAAGGCATTCAATATGGCTGATCACCAACTTTTAATCCACACCCTGCAAACATTCTGTCTAGATACTAGAGCCCTTCAGTGGTTTCAATCCTACCTGAATGGTCGACAGCAGACTGTCCTCTGGCAGAACAAACTCACTAACCTTCAACCTAACACCCTTGGAGTACCACAAGGCTCTATACTAGGGCCCTTGCTGTTCTCCATCTTCATTAACGACCTTTTTACTGTCATACCAAAAGTCAGCTGTATCCAATATGCTGATGACTCTACTCTGATTTGCTCAGCCACATCTCCAATAGTGTTATGGTCAGCTACCCTGACCACCTTTAATACAATAGAAAATTGGCTTTCTGAATGTCGTCTGATCCTAAATCCCCAAAAATCTAAAATGCTGTTATTTTCACCAACACGTAGGTCTACTGCTTTTACCTTTACCATAAATTCAAATGATGGCACAGTAATCTCCACTGACCCCTCTACAAAACTATTAGGTGTCATCATAGACAATAATCTAAAATTCAACCTACACGTTAACCAAACTATCAAAACCATCAATAAAAAACTAGGGTCACTTTACAGAATAAAAGCCTTCCTGACCCCTCCAGCTAAAATTGGCATAGCTCACTCTCATCTTCTTTCAACCCTTCTGTATGCATCTCCTCTACTCTTCAATTTAAACAAGACTGTCCTTAACAAACTCTCAATTTGCTACAACCATATTGCCAGGTTTGCCACTGGGCTGCCTTTTAGGACACATCATTGCATCAATCTAAATCAGCTTGTGTGGCTTGAACTATCCAGCCTAATCCAGTATCACCAATTGATTATGGTCTATAAAATCCTCTATAATCTGGACAATACTCCTGCACTTAAAAATATTATCACCCCTTATAACAATCCTAGACCGCTTTGATCCTCTAACAAACTACTAATTCAGACTAGCAAAATTAATAACACAGCCGGTGA
Organism: Protopterus annectens; assembly: GCF_019279795.1. NCBI lineage: Eukaryota > Metazoa > Chordata > Ceratodontiformes > Protopteridae > Protopterus > Protopterus annectens. The sequence goes on from NC_056737.1 coordinate 1,012,673,481, forward strand.
CTCTCACTTTGCAAACTCTGTAAGTAGATCCTAGAACTCTCTTCCAGCTGATATTACCTTACTTTCCACCTTAGGTCTATTTAAAACTAGACTCAAACAACATTTGTCACTTAACTGGCTATGTCAATTTATCAAGCCTGGCTATCTCTCTCTAGAATGTGTAAAAATCTGTTAACCAGTTTACTGTGTAATTTAATTTAATCCTGACTTGCGCTCAGGATTAACTCTAACCTATGTAATGCTGGTATTATGCAATTCTGTATCTGCTTACCCTTGGAGCTTTTCTCCCCGGGCCTCCTCTGAAAATGGACATGCATCCAGTCGGACTATCCCGGCCAACAAATGTAAAATAAAATAAAATAAAATAAATAAAAATAAAAATGTTGCATTTACTAGTATAAAGATGAGAGCTTATTGCAGTACCAGATGCGTATTTTTGTAGAACATTATGGAGAACTTCAGCATGTTTTATTGAAGTAATTGTTACCTACTTTGCATTCAGCAGGATATTTAGATAACCAGAGCCCATTTCCCCTTCATTCTGTAAGAAAAGCAGTCCAAAGAAGTGCCTCAGTACAGAACCTTGTAGGGCGCAAGTTGTAGCTCCTGCTTGGGACAGACAGGTAACCCCCTCCTAACCATGACTTGTGCTCAGTTGGTTAACAAGTGTTTTACCTTTTGAATTTGTGTTTATTTCTATTTGTTTGTCTGAGCTGGTTTATTGATCCTTTTTAGTGATGGCCCTATTACTGGTCTAGTGATCACTTTCTGTGATTACCCAGGTACTAATATCAGCACAAAACATTTCAATCAGAATCATTTTCATTGCATAACATACACCTCATTACATCGTTTCTGTTACATGATGGTGGTAAAAAGGAAAACAGACGATAGCGGAAAATAAGCCATAGCACTGCTATGTACAGAGATAATATTAAACAGAATACATAACTATACCAAAGCATGTTACTGCCTTGTCAGACTAGCCTTAAAACAACTATCATCCACACAGACTAGAGAATTATATTACAAAATATGTATACAGTACAAATTATACACAAAGACTAGAAGCATTATACATATCTGCTTATACTAACACATTTTAACTGATGTGCAGTGAGTAGCAAACACAAAGGATTAACTTATTTTAAATAGTATTTGTAGATTTTCAGCAGGTAAATTTAGCCTCCTCTAATTTCTTGCATTATTCACTGACGGCAGCGGTGCATGAGTTATGAGGGACAGACCATGTATGAGGCAACATCAGGAGTCTGATAATTTTAAACAATTACTTGGAGTCACATAAAAAGTTAATACAACAAGCCTAACATCTCAGTGCACTTTACAAACAAGAAGAAAAATGAAGCTTTAATGCCTGGCATTATTGACTGACTGAAAGGATCTGTGATTTATGAGGGCAGGGAAAATATAAGAAGAGAGACCAGGCACCTTTTTACATCTCACAGAAAGGTACAATGCCATGTGTGTGAGTTTGTGTGTGTGTGTGTGTGTGTGTGTGTGTGTGTGTGTGTGTGTGTGTGTGTGTGTGTGTGTGTGTGTGTGTGTGTGCATGTGCGTGTTTGTGTGTATGTGTGTGTGTGTGTGTGTGTGTGTCAGTGTCTGTGTGTGCTTGTGCATGTGCAGGTATGTGTGTGTGTGCGTGTGCGTGTGTGTGTGTGTGTGTGTGTGTGTGTGTGTGTGTGTGTGTGTGTGTGCATGTGCGTGTTTGTGTGTGGGTGTGTGTGTCTGTGTGCGTGTTTGTGTGTGTGTGCGTGTGTGTGTCAGTGTCTGTGTGTGCTTGTGCATGTGCAGGTGCGTGTGTGCATGCGCGCATGTGTGTGTGTGTGTGTGTGTGTGTGTGTGTGTGTGTCTGTGTGTGTGCGTGTGTGTGTGTGTGTGTGTGTCTGTGTGTGTGGTAATGTGTGAATGAGTATGGGACAGCGAATTATGGGTACCTGTGCCAATGGGGCACATGATGAGCAGACTAAGGTGTTTGCAGTAGGAAAGTGCTGATTTGCATTTATGGTAACTATGGGTAATTCTGAGACATATACATTTGTCAATAATGCATTTCCTCATTGCAACTAGAAGGTCTATGAATCAAGTTTTCTGTATCCTCTCAACTGTCTAGATTTTAACAGAATGTCCAGATTTTTGCCACTGATTTTATGATTTGTTCCTCTTAAAATTTGTGGTTTTCTGACAAACCAGTGAAGATTGGTGCCACTAAACAATGACATCTATTTGAATTACAGACGTAATATCTTTCAGAAAAATTGCTAATCCAAAACTTGTTTTTCTAGCAACTTTTTAAGTTTATAAGAACAATATTTAAAATTTGTCTCTGATTTTGGTGTTTCTCCCTTATAATTTCTGACTTTGTCTAGATTTCTTGCATATAAAGATTGAGAGGTATATGTGATCACAGGAATAGTCCCTTCTGACCACAGTTCTTATTGGCAGCAGTGTGGCTACTTCTGAATCCCTGGCCATGTTTCAGCAATGGTACACATACCAATATCATTCAAGTACAGGAACGCTTCAAGATCATTTATTCTGCTGTTGAGAATTCTTGATTAAACAAAGCCACTTTGACCTCTAATACTCCACTGCTGATTGGATGTTTAGAGCCCCAAGTAAAAACAAACTACCATGGTACATCCAGCATCAACAAATTTTACAACAAATGCAAAAAGTTGCTGGCCAAGAAAACCAAGGCAAGGCCCTAAATATGGGAAAGCATCCTCTTCAGGCTCAACAGGCAAATAAGACAACATGTCAAATCTTCTGAGGGCATCTTTGAGAAAAACTTTGCAAGCACAGCCAAGGATAACCATAAGGCCTTTTACAGCTATGCATGTAGCATAAAAGGTAGAAACCAAGCATGTGCTGAACTAGTGACTAACAGTATCTCACACACACTGACCCAATAGAAAAAGCAGATAGGTTTGATAAAAATTTCCCTCCCTTATCCCCTCCAAACTTATAAACCTTGCACCAAACTTCCCTCTCACCCTACATATCTGAAGAGCAGGTCATTAAAGTCTTGTCTAAGGCAACAAAAACAGCCTCTATGGGACCAGACAGCATCCCAGGCTGTTTTCTAAACAGGCTAAAACATGAACTAGCATCACTGTTAAGTATCCTTTTCAATCACAGCCTAACCACAGGCTTTGTTCCTGTGGAATAAAGAACAGCAACAGTTATTCCTCTCCACAAAGGTGGCCTAGCAACAAACATGGAGAATTACAAGTATTATGGACCTCATAAATAAAGACATAGGCGACCTCCACACCCTGGATCCAACCCAGTTCAGCTTTGTTAAGGGCAGATCCTGTCTGTTAAATCTGGTTGATTTCTTTGAAAATGTGACCAGGTCAATTGATGAGAGCAAATCTGTGCACACAGCATGCCTCAACTTGGCAAAGGCTTTCAACACAAATCCACACTCAGACATTACCGATAAACTTAGCAAACTGAATGTAAATCTGTTTGTTGTAAGATGGGTTGCCAACTACCTCGCAAACCAGGCACACTATCAAAGTGGGTGACTCAACATCAACCAACAGACCTGTCCCCAGCAGGGTGCCACAAGGGTCAGTGCTGGGTCCCTACTGTTTGGTATATACTTCTCAGAACTTCAGGCCAAAACTAAGGAGTTGTGGCTGACCAAGTCTGCAGACGACTGCAAACTAGGTGCAATTATTAAATCCCCAAATGATGTCAGTATACTCCATGAGGATCTTACACAGTTCAACGACTGGAGTCTTTGTCACGGTCTCAGACTGAATGCAGAGAAATGTATCATCATTCCCTTTAGCAAGAACAATGGCCCTTCACACTATAAAATCAACAACAATCCCTTAACTACCTACGGAGTGGTAAGGGATGTGAGATCGCAAGTTGACTGCGATCTTAACTTGGCCACCATATGTCTACTGTAGTAAGGAAGGTTTTCTGTGTAGCATACTTGATGAGTAAAGGCATTGCCTCAAGAGCAAAGGAGGTTATAACTCCTCTATACTCAGCACTAATCAGGCTCAAAATTGAGTACAATGCCCCATTCGGCATGTACTGTACAACACACCCACAGCAACTGGAGAAATCTCATTTGGTTTTTGTCACCAACACACCTTCATTTAGTTTTTGTCCTGTTGAGCACCAACACACCTTCATTTGTTTTTTAAACCTCAGGGGTTTCTAACAAAGAAGATCAAGGGACGCTAGCACATGCCTTACTCAGATTGACTAAAGTCCTTGTCACTATACTCTGTATCATACAGACTTATGTCTGGCATACAGAGCAATCTCAGACCCAAACCTAATGAATTTGCTGCAAATCTGTAAAACAATCAGGACTTGAGCTACCCATTCCAGGGATCTAAATATGGCCTGCGACTTAAATAAGACATGCTGGAGGGACAGATTTGTCTTCTAGTGACTGCCACATCTTTGGAATAGACTACCAGTTCTTGTGAAACAGAGCACCTCTATGGCACTGTTCAAAAGGACGTTGCACAAGTGGATGGGACACCATAAATTCTTACCGGAGATATCACCCACAACCCTCATTTATATTGGCATTCATTACTAAATGCAGTCCTGGGTATTGACTAGTGTATCTATGGTATTACATTAGGATGAAACAGCTAGGCTTGAAATGACCTCCAGGTTGATGGCCTAGCCAATCCTTATGATCCTATGATCCTATGAATTATTTGTCTATCAATATATTATTTCTTAACTGAGTAACTTGGCTAGCCAATATATCCTCACATTTTTTTCACACAACAGATTTCATAATGATTTAAATTCAGCATTAATCAACAAAGGCAAAAGCATAATAAGAGGTATAAATAATAATGTTTATATGATCTATACAATGACATTAGTGTAACACAATAAAGGCATACGATGGCATTTGGAGACAATGGTTTACATGAGTTCGTGCTTGTTTCCCACCTTTCCTGTAACTATTCTAGTCCAGATACAGACTTGCTGTATCCAGGACTGTTTGTAAGCTTCTGAGGGGTGCCAAAGTCTGCTCTTCAATTTTTCCTTAGATCTGCTAGTTCTCTCTTCTCCCGCACTTTTGCTAGCTTATTAGTCTAACACTTTACCAGACTTCTTGTAGCAATTATTGTAGCACACAAAAGTGCTACCAGCACTAAACATTCTACAAGGAAACAGCTCCAGTACTTATTATTAATGCTCACCCCTCCAGGCTTGTCTAAAGGTCAGTTCTGTGCTTTCTCCTATTAACCTGGTGAACTTGGGCATCCTGAGGCAAAGTAGCAACTGCCTCATGTACACCAATAACCCTCTCCTCTTACCTCCTAACACTAAGACTTGCGAGAGATGCACTTATATATTCAAACTGGAAGCCACACACTCTGCAACCAAGACCAGAATAGCTGGTCAAGAGGAGAAGGTCAACACTTGCACCACACCACATGAAACACATAGCCCTCCAGAACACACACCAGCACTGCCTTCACACAAAAGCACAAACCACACACTCACCTCCAAGGAGGCTCTCAATAAAAATTTACATAAACAGCAGAGACATCCAAGGCAGAAACGCACTCAACCACCACAACATAACACTAATCATGAGACACATAACTCTCTTACACAGTGTGCCACTCAACCAAATCCCATAAGGCAAAACAGTATGCCCAACACACTAGTCATAGGTGACTCGATAGTGAGGCACACCAATGTCCCACTCACTAGGCTGAATAAGGAGAAAGTAACAGTCAGCTGTCTGTCAGGTGCCAGGATCCACCACATAACTCAGGCACTCAGGTCCCTCAACAACAGGTGCAAATATGACTCTGTCATTGTACCTGTGGGTGTGAATGACCTGATATGTACCTCCCTGGACTACATGAAAAGAGACATGGGGGAGTTCTCAGATTATGTAGCCCAGGCGGGTATGACCCTAGCGCTGAGCAGCATCCTGCCATCATTCAGAATGACACCACAGTGCAAGCAGAAAATTATTGATTTCAACAATTGGCTAAATTTCTGGTGTCATTCTAAGGGGATCCAATATCTGTATGCCTGGGATGACATGATTGACAGACCTCGATGCTTTGCCAGAGATGGCGTGCATCTGTCACCCCTGGGCTTCCAGATACTGGCAAAGGTTCTGTCCTAGCATGGACGACCATTGCTCTACACCAATAGTCAACTCCTCCCTGGTTAGATCTGACCACAAACTAATCACCTTGGAAATCCACAACCCCCCCCCCCCACCACCACCACCACCCAGCAAAGGTAACCACCATGAAAACATTCTCCAAAGTTTACTTTGGGCTCCTAAAAACAGAGGTGGCTAACTTCATGGCAGCCATGCAAACGGAGAATAGTTGCATGACCGCCGAATCATATACCAATGCACTGTACAAACACGTACACAAATGCATGGATCTCACCATAACCAATAGAACCAAGATGCTCTCCTCAAAGAAAGGAAGCCAATCTGGTGGTCCCCTGCCATAAACAAACTCTACAACAGAAGGAGGAAATTGATGTGGAATAAGGTGATGTCCCAAGAGTAGAAAAACTCCCTTATCAGCCTCAACAAAAAGTTGAAATCCCTCATCAATTCCTCTAAAGCTAGCTATGAAAACAGAGTTGCAGCAGATAGTAAAGACAACCACAATACCTTCTATAGTTATGTAAATAATCTCCATGGCAATACCCAGATTTGCTCTGAGCTACTGCACAATGGTACCTCCTAAACCGAGACAACAGATATTGCCAATATACTGGCTGACAGTTTCAGTGCCGCCTTTACCCCCCCCCCAAAGGACCAATCACAATACTAATAGATTGCCAGGCAACCAGTATTATTGCTGCACAGGTTAAAACAGCACTGTCCAAGGCCAAGAATACAACTTCTATGGGACCTGGCAATATCCCTGGCTGTGTTCTACGTGAACTACAGAATGAACTGGCACCTCACCTGTGAGCCTGTTCAATCACAGCCTCACCTCAGGCTTTGTCCCTACTGAATGGCACACTGCTACAGTCATCCCTCTCCACAAAGGAGGGGCGACTACAGACCCTGAGAACTGTCGCCCCCATTAGCCTGATGAGTCTGATATGCAAAGCTATGGAACGCATCATCATGGACCAAATAAACAAGGATATAGGGAATTTCCAGACTATGGATCCCACACAGTTAAGTTTTGTGAAGGTTAGATCATGCCTGTTCAACTTGGTTGACTTCTTTGAGTCAGTCACCAGAGCTGTGGATGAAGGCAAGGTGGTTCATACAGCCTACCTTGATCTGGCCAAGGCCTTTGATACCATTCCCCACTCAGGAATCATAGAAAAACTCACTAAGCTAGGCATCAATGCCTATATCACTAGGTGGGTTGCAAACTGGCTTACATATAGAACCCACAGTGTTAAAGTAGCTAACTCCAAGTCAGACTGCCAACTAGTCACAAGTGGAGTCACACAGGGTTCGGTCCTGGGTCCTTTCCTATTTGGTATCTACTTCTCTGAAGTCCAGGCCAAAATGAAGGGACTCTGGCTGACAAAGTTCACAGATGATTGCAAGTTGGGAGCTATTATTAACTCCCCATGTGATGTTGACATCCTACAGAATGGCCTCACTGAGTCAAATGACTGGTGTCAGAACTATGGCCTTAAGCTCAATGCCAAAATATGTGTCGAAATCCCCTTTTGGAAAAACCCAGTTCTCATGAATTACCACATTGATGGTAGTCCACTGACTAGAGAAGGCATTAAGAGATCTGGGAACACAGGTTGACAGCAACCTCTCTTTTGATCACCACATTGCAGCTATGGTCAGAAAGTCCTTCTATGTGGCACATCTCATTACTAAGGGTTTTGCATCCAGGAAGAAATAGGTCATTGTCACCCTCTACTCTTCCCTCATTAGGCCAGTCATCTAGTATAACGTCCCATTTGGCATGTATCTCACTAGATACCTGCAACAACTGGAGAGTCCGCAAAAGTACCTCACAAAGAGGATCCTAGGCCTTAAACACTTGTCCTATATGGACAGACTCAAAAAACTCCAACGATTCTCTGTCTCATATTGCCTATTTAGAGGTGATCTCTGCTTGACTTACAAATCCATGTCTTCCCTAGCTCTGCTAGAAATGCTACATCTAAAGAAATCCCAGTCCCTCCACACCACATGCTCCAGAGGCCACAACCTGATTACCACAATCAGCAGAACGTACTGGAGGGACAGGTTCATAACCCAGAGACTACCCATGCTATGGAATAGACTCCTCATGCATGTCAAGCAGAGCACCTCGCTGTCTGTCTTCAAGAGAAATCTTGATGAGTGGATGGGAAATAGAAAATTCACCCTGGGGATAACTCCAGTGGCTCTACTCAACAGATGCACTGGGAACTAAGGTCGGGTGGCACAATGCCAGGTTAATCCTATGGCTAGGCTTGTAAAGGCCCCAGGGTCATTAGCCTAGTACACACCTATGAACCTTTGAACCTATTTTTTGTTTGAATGGACATAAAAAAGCTTTTGCTGTCACAGATGGTCACCTTTGTTAGCGGATGAACACAGGAGTTACTGAAAAAAGCATCAAAACTGAACATTGTTTTTATTGAAGAAATGTCCATTAGGTAGAAGTAAATGGTTCTGAGAGTGTATATGTGTGCAAGTGTTCATGCGTTAACATTAGAGTAACAGGAGAAGTAAGGGGATAGATTTAGAATTACGCATGTTTGGTGTTGTGTGTGTCAGTGCCTAAGTGCATTGTGTAGTGTTGGTTTTACAGAAAAGTGTTTTGTTAAGTTAATGTGCAAATGTTTGTGAGTTAGGGTTAGAGCTAAGGCTAAGCAAGGGGATATATTTAGTTTTTCATGCTTTTGATGTTGCATTTGCCTGTGCCTAAATGTCTTCTATAGTGCTATTGTCAGGGTAAAGTGGTTTTCTTAAAGTTAATATGTACATTTTTTGTGGGTTAGGGACAGAATTAGGGCTTAGTAAAAGGAGAGATTTAGTGTTGTGCATGTTTGATGTTGTCTGTGCCAATATCCAAGTGTCTTGTATACTGGTGCAGATAGGATTTTTTTTTTTATATAAGTTAATGATTATGGTTAGGTTTAAGGGTGAGGCAGAGTTAACACACTTGAGTAATGTGGGCAGGGTGGATAAAACCTGCTCATCCTCCTTATGTGAGCTATCCTTAGCCCTGCCCATAACCCAAACCATACACATTAACTTACAAAACCCCTGCCCCTAACAGTAGCAATATTCAGAAAAAGTATGTCTGACAGTTTGTGGTCTGTTTCAATTTTTTTCAGTCTTGTGAGTGTTTGTTGGTGTTGTTTTGTTAGACACATTTCAACATACTGCACGGCAATATTTCGACATGTTGCATTTTACCAAGTAAATGTCCATCCTTATGTAACTCATTGGATAGTAAATTGGCTCACAACAGAATGCAGGAAATTAAGGTGAGTGGCTCCATCTCCTACAGAAGACTTGTTACTAGTGGTGTGCCTCTGGGTTCAGTCATTTGGCTACTCACCTTTGGCATTTACTTCATGAAAGTAAAAGCTAATTTTAAGGGTTTGCAGCTGAACAACTTTACAATTCAGTGCCAAACTTTGTGCCATAAAAACTCCCCAGAGGATATTTAGGTCCTGTAAGAGGGCCTGTCTCAAACCAAAAGCCAGTGTAAAAATCAAGGGCAAAAATCTACATATCAAGAACTGTATAACTGCACCCTTTAGCAAGTGTGACTCCCTTGTATCTATCATATTCATAACATACTCCTGAAAATGTATCCTGCAGTTAAGGATCTGGGAACCTGCATTGATAATGAACTATCCTTTGATGATCACCATGCATCCATTGTTGTAAGGAAGCCCTTTTTCATCACATAGCTTATATCTAAAGGCATTGCATCCAGATTCAGGGATGTAACTGTCCTGCTGTACTTGGCACTCATTAGGCCGATCATTGAGTATAACACCCGTTTCAGTATGGACCTCTCCAACCATTGTGAACACAACACCTTTTCACTAAAAAAATAAGTATCTAAATCATTAGAAAGCCTTGTACCTCCTCTCAGTATCATCTGAGAGGCTACCTCTGCCTTGTGTATAGACCTTCAACAGGCCTTATTCTGTCAGGTTTTTTTATACATTCACGAGGACAATGGTATCATAAGTATCTGCTCAAGGGATCACAATCTCTTTTGCAAAATAAATAGAGCATGTTGGAGGGATAAGCTTATATCTCAGAGAATACCACTTGTATGGGACTGCCATCCACTCTACTACATAAAGCAGACTACATCTCTTACTCTAGTGAAATGTAAGTTGGATGAACTGATAGGAAACAACAGATTCGCTCCTGCTTTAGCATATCTGTTTGTCAAAGACAGAAGAAATAGTATTGTGTAAGACAGCAGAGGAAAGATTTCCGAGCTATAGATGAAAATGATCAGTTTCTCTAAGTAGTAATGCAGAGAGAAGCCTAACGTCTGCTAAAATGAACAACCTCATTACCTGCGTGATGATGGTTAGAGGAGATTTCCGTGCAAACGCTGCATGAGTTCAATCAGTTTCAGCAATCTGTCACAGACAAGCTTTTTAGTGCAGAAGCTTAAACTATGTAGAAAGGGGAGATATAAGGTTTTTTAGATTTCCACAGTGCTAATTAATGGTTTGTCAAAGTGTTTTGGCTAAAGCATACTCCAATATTCAATTCTTTATGTTAGCAATCATGAAGGGGCATCCTTCATTCATGTGTATTGAAATATAACAAAATTGTAATATTTTGTAAGTTGTCAAGCAATTACCATGAAAAAAAAGCAAGAAATGTAGTATTGCACAAAGCAAACAATATATCAGTCTGGACTGACTGATATTAAATCTTAAAGCACCTTTGTATGCTTATATACTTAAAAGAAACAAAGTGACAAAAAAAATTCTGTAAAAATGAAATGCTTCAAAGGGGTTTGTATTTGAAGGGAATACTTATATTGCAAGCATCTTAAAGTGGTGGTTTTCCCTCTGCAATATGATCACTAACTGATGAAATTGATATGGCATGCCATTGCTATAAGTACTGTTTCTGTATTAGACACTGTGCTTTCTATCTTCTACTGTTTGCATTAGATCTGATAGAGCTATGGCTGTCTTCTGTCTTCAGTTTTTCCAGTTAATGAGCTTAACACAAACCCAAAATGTCTGAGAACTGACGGAGCAATCGACATAAAATAGTGTTATTTCCAAAAGTCATGATAAAACCTAGTTTAGTGCCTTCGTCAGACCTTTATCAAGAAGATTTGCCTACCTGGATGCATAGCCAGAACAAAGTATTTCAACATGTCCAGGACGAATCCGAAAGCAGACAACAGCAATGGAGGCATTATCAATACTGCCACGGCACGCTGAACAGAAAAGTAAGGAGTGGAATTTACCAGAGAGAATGAAGTGGCAGAATGAGATGGCAATTGCATATTTAGAATTTATCACTTCAGTACTTTAATGCAGAACATGTCAAATGTTCTGTGAGAAGTTTCACTTTTGCCCAACCCAACTAAGCTAATTTACTTGCCACTAGTGGCATTAAAGCTGTATACAGTGAAATTAAGCCTTAGCAATTTGTTAATGTCAGCCTGTCTGAACTCAAGAACATTGCTTGTAAAAAGTACTTTACAGCACTTTAAGACATCCTGTGTCAACCCCAGCCTTTGAAAAGTTGTTTTGAGACTGATTTTGGGACATTTCTAGAATAACCTCCTCACAGGAGCTATTATAATTTTAATAAGAAGGAAATGTCAGAATTGACATAATTTAAAATATTTAAAGTTAGTTACAAGAAGACTGACAAAAAGGGTTGGAATAGTATTTAGGGGAAATCAATCAGTAAGAACAAGAGATGCTACACTTACTGTGACTAGAAGAAAACTATCAGGAGATATTATTAAATAAGATTAATATTATCTACCACAAAATGTATTTGGTGTTTGGGGGACTTTTAGTGAATGGATTAACTAACTTGAAAAAACTTAACTTATTAAAGACTATAAAAATAACATGTATAGTATCAGCAAAATAGTACTTGCTAGTTACTGCTGATTTTAACAGTTTGCATATGTTTTATCCTACAAGACTGAGGCTTGAATATAGTGAGGTAGAATTTATTAACAAACATAATCCTTCATGGTAACAATATATATATATATATATTTTTTTGGTCCCTCTTAGGACATCCTGTAACTGCCCAACTCTCAGTGTCCCACATCCACTCAGGGTCTACCAGCTTTGCCTCCTACCCACCCCCCACACTCACTCTGATGCTATTGGGGCTAGTTATGAATCCTTCCTTAACCTGCCTTCCATATGCATTGATTACATTTAAGGGTGATTTACCACATTAAACTATGCCTTCCCTAAGGGAACATCATCAACAATCACCCTCCTACATGAGACAGGAATGCTCGTCCCTTCCTGCCACTTATTGAGTTGCCCAACTTACTTCTCAAACCCTGGCCAACAGGGCTTTTGTTAGGGCTTTATGTCTCTAAATTAGCAGAGCATCCTTCCTGGTAAAAAAATTGATTAAGTTTGCTGTTTATTAGAAGGAAAAAAAAAAAATATATATATATATATATATATATATATACACATATATACAGATATTGATATATATATGTATGTGTGTGTGTGGTTGTGTGTGTGTGTGTCTGTGTATAGATATATATATATATATATATATATATATATATATATATATATATATATGTATATCTATATATATCTATATATGTTTCAAGACAAATAATTTCATAGAGAGAAATGGGTAGCAAAGGATGCTTCTGTTGGCTTTTTTTTATTTGCTAACTTGGTCGTCAGTGAAGATGGAAGGACCTGTGTTTATGGGTTTCAAATGACCAAGGGTGGAAATTGTATGGAAATCTTTATTAATGAACTTTCTAGTATGAATTTGCACACAAATACTTTGATGCTTTTTTTACACATTTAAACAATGCTAGTCACTCTTTAATGTTTCATGCTCGAGAATCTAGAACTAATAGTAATAGTAAATATATATATATATATATATATATATATATATATATATATATATATATATATATATATGTATATCACTGTTGAATGTTATAGTACCCCATGCACAGTAAAATCAGATGTTTATTTGAAAGAAACTATGAATTCTTATTTGCATGCCAACATTGCACAGTCATACTCGGTTAAGGAAAATGACGTGAGGAACCAAGCAAGAAGAATAAGTTAGGCTTTTGTAAGACAAGGGTACAGATTCAATAAACCCTGCATGAGCCACTAAACAGTGTGTGGATCATGGCATTACATGCATGTGGCAGTGCACTGTTTTGTATTCAGTAAGCGGCTCTACATAGAGCCTCTCACACAAGATAGGCAGTGTGGTATGCTAATTACAGCATAAGCAGCTGAACTGTATGCTTATCTAACAATCAAGGATGGAGCAGCTGTTCAACAAGCCATAAAGCAACCATGTAGACTCAGTGATGGTTTTCCCTGTGAATTCCAAAACCTACTGGAATACTACCACAGGAAGGAGTCTACACAGAAAGAATGTTAGTGGCTACTGTTGTTTTAATTCATGTGTACGTGCACCAGGCTGAAGTTTATACTGCTGCTGCTGCTAACAGACCACGACCAGAAAGGAGAAGAGTTTTCAGACCCCATTTGACTTATCACAATCTGCATGAGGTGGCAATTGTAGAGAGATACAGCATAGATAGAGACACACTACAGGAACTCTGCAACCTGTGTCATCCTCAACGTAGACACATGGCAAACCGATGAGAACCCATACCAGTGTAGCCAAAGGTGTGTGTAGCACTTAGAATTTTAGCTAGAGGAACCTTTCAGAGACCAACAGGGGACATGCTGGGGGTGTCACAGGCATCAGCATCCAGGATTCTCCATCATTTCCTGAATACTGTACTCCAACATGCCAGTGACCACATATATTTTTTCTGTATATTTGAGGACAGGGTCAGAAAATATGCAGGAGTCCTACCTTGTAGCACACTACCCTGAAATACTGGGTACCATAGATTGTGCACATATAGAAATCAAGGCACGACCCGGGGAACAGGGAAGGATCTACATAAATAGAAAGGGATTCAACGCCATTAATTGCCAAGTTGTGTGTAACTCCAAGGCAATCATCTTGAATGTGTATGCTGGCAACCCAGGCAGTTACCACGACTCACATATCTGGCACAACTCCCAACTGTATCAGATGTTCACTAGGTGTGATATCCCACAGGGTCATTTACTGGAGGATGCAGGCTATGCACTGTAACCATGGCTGATGACGCCCATCAGAAATGCACACACACCTGCTGAATAATGACATAATAAGGCACATTCTCAAACCAGAAATATCACAGAGAGTGTGTTTGAGCTGTTGAAGTCATGGTTCTGGTGCCTAGATACATCTGGGGGAGCTCTGCAGTACAATCCATGTACATGTACTGAAATATTCAGCATCTGTGCCATGCTTCACAATGTCATCCTGAGAAAACAGCTTCAGCAGAATCAACAAGGGGAAGGGGCAAACATCCCACCATCACTGGCAAGGCCACCACAGCCACATGCAGGTGAGGAGTCAGAGGGGGAGCCAGCAGCTGCTGTGAGTATAGACAAACATAGGTGTGCTCAATATGCCCTTGCATTGACTAAGAGGCAATGCATAATACTTTCACTCACCACCTATAAGGATGAAAACTTCATCCTACTCACATACATACAATGCCAGGCAATGCTCACAACCCTTACCTACACATGTAATGGCTAGCATCGCACAGAGTTAGACCTCAACTAAAACTTTAGCAACCATCAGATTTACAAGCCAAGTGTTGAACCTGGAATAGTACAACAATGTGTAATAATACAAATGAAAGGAACAGCTTTGAATACTGTCATTTGATATGTAAGTAAGTAAAAGGTGGTTGATTTTTACAGCAATGACTTCAATATGTGACAGCAGTGACTTATGGGAACACCTGTGTCCTCTATTAAGTAATAGGCCTCAGGCATCAGAGATTCACACATTTATACCTCTCAAAAGTAATGATGGTCACCGAATGTCTTCAGTTTGGCCTCATACTTTTGTACTGGCAAATCATTAAAGACAGAAGTTAGAAATTAATGACACACATTCCAGTTTCAGAATCCATATCCCTCAGAAAAATCTCAAAAAATACGGATGCAAAAACTGTTTGATTCTATCCACTGTCTCTAAATTTGTAAGAACAAAATATTTAAAAAGTCTCCCTATTGTTCAGCCTTTCTCCCGCTTTTATATGGCTTGGTCTACCTTTTTTTGCTGTAAGAGTGTGGGAGGCATGAACATATTACAACAATCTGTAAGGAAGCAGAAGAATTACCAAAACAACATCACAAACTTAGATATTCTAAGCACTAAGTCAGCTATGTACCCTGAGCATCAGACACAAAGCTTCTGTATCCCTGAATCCAAAGGATAACAAACAAGCATATGGCACAATTATCATCAGTTCCACAGGGTGCTGTTTGGGGGGGGGGGGGGGGCAGGAGGCCTAGGCTGATACAAAAGGTAAGTGAATGCATGTGAATAAGAAAGAGAAACAGACAGAAATTTGGATAAAATTTCAAATGTTCACTGAGACAGAATGAGATTTAAGGCTCACAGCTGACCCATGTAACTCTTGTGCGTGTGTGTCTTTATGGGCCCTCCAGGTGAAATTGGTGTGTGGGTGACTGCAAGGACACAGCCAAGCTCTATACTAGCTGTAAGTCTTGATATTTCACACGGATGCGAGCTGTGCATGGCAGAGGTGGCAGTTCACCATCATTATACCTGACCACAAGAACTGTCTCTACCAGAAGTAGCACTTGCATGTCTACACCCACAGGCTGATGCACTGCTGCTACCTGAATCTGACTGATGTATTCTAGATGAGTTCTCCTCACGAGCACGCTCAGGACCATGACCCCATAGCCTGCCTCGTCTGGGTGTGGACACCTCAACCCCTGTTAGAGCAGTGTAAGTACTGCCACTGTGGGACAGTGATCGGGCACAGTCACATTTGCTAACATATGATGTGGCTAACATACTCACATATGGATGCCATCCCCCTCCCAGCAGATGTTCCATCACAGACACTGCCTGTCCCAACATGTCATTCATCCAATCCATTGAATCAGCAACATGGTGGAGGCAGTCATGCATGTCAGCCTATGCCACATTTACTGCTCTAAGCATTTCCTTGGACACCTTATTGAAACATGCCTGTGCCTCCATGACAGCCCTAAACAAGTGGCATTGGAAGACACACCTGGATAAGGTGGATAATGGACAACAGGATTTCTCTGAGCACCCCTAACAGCCCTCCTCACCAGCACTTTAGCTATGTTCAGAGTCAACACACACTGAAGCCACAGTAACCACACTATGAATGAGTGTCCCACCCCCCACCTGTCCAATATCTGAGGGCTCACTAGAATGGGTTCCCATAGGTCTACTGTCTGTGTCCAATGGAATTACAGGAGCTAGCTGAATATCAACCTCAGTGTCAGATTCAACCTCTGCACCCCCCAACTGAGCCTTTGTTTAACCAGCATCATCATCAGAGTCTGCAGATACTCTGGCATCAGGTATTAAGAGTCCTACAGTACCACTGTCGGCATCACTTGTGATAATAAGCAACAAACACAGGAAAGAAATTAACTACAGTACTACAGTTCAATATATACTAACAAACTAACAGCAGTGCCACTGTTACAGACAGTACACCAATACACTGACAACCACATCACACATATGGGTAAAATAAATATTTCTGTTTGTCTTACCTTGTACAGATGATCCTAGGGTCCCTATGGACAATGGTCCTAGAGGGAATTAAGCAAAAGTTATGGATGCCATCATTACAATTACCAGTGACACAGGGGATGAAAAAATGTTGGCCCTTTATATGTCCATTAACAATATATGTAGCAGAAACCTAGATGACACGTCCACCCCAGCCCATGTGTAATGAACCAGAATGTGTTAACATATCAACTAACCCCCCCCCCAAAAAAAAATTGGTAAACAAGCCTAACTATTGTTGTCAATATTTTTGCTATACAAGAAAAATGTCACAATTGACAATAGTTAAGCCTACCTAGAATCTTCTCCTGGGACACTTGTCTTCCAGGAAACAGCAGCACCATCATCAATCACATGCTGTAGTAAACTTTAAACCGAGGTCGCTGGATCCCTGACAGTGGACAGGAACTCTTTATTTGGTGTCAGTGGTGGCTCTGTAGCAGGCTTCCCTGGTAGCCATCTGTCCATGGGCCACTGCAGCTGCTCTCCTCCAGAGATTAAATCATGTCAGTGTCCCTGTGATGCACCTGATCATGTGTCCTGCTGCGGCCCCCAACAGTATTCACATCTTCCACTATCTGCTGCCAAATTTGCATTCTTCCAGACAAATCTCCACTGCCTCACTCAAGCAGAGAGCCACCATATCGCCTAAAGGCTTGTAGAATG
Source organism: Protopterus annectens (assembly GCF_019279795.1). Lineage (NCBI taxonomy): Eukaryota > Metazoa > Chordata > Ceratodontiformes > Protopteridae > Protopterus > Protopterus annectens. The sequence continues at coordinate 1,012,691,047 of NC_056737.1, forward strand.
ACATCCTTTATAGGGTCACTGAAAGGGGGGGGTGTTTGTGAGGATTAGGACACTTAGGTGCCATAGTCCTAGGTGACATAAAACAGAAAAGAAGGAAAATACACATAAATAAAAATCTGCTTAGATATAACACATAAGGAGGCAGTTTTTCAATATTACCCACTGGAGAAAAAAATCTAATATATTGAAAAAAAAAAAAAGGATTCATGTGGTTTTAATATATCACAGACATAAAGCAAGACTGGATCCAAATTTAGGTAAGTATCAATAGTAAATCAAACCTCTGTACAAACATTTTCTGTGTGCCAGCACAGATGTGGAATTTGGCTCCCCAACCCCCAAAACGACAAGCAAATGACATTTTGCTACCAAACAAAGGAATTAGAACTTTCAGTGAATTGTTATAACTACTATCAAAGAAACTGTCCCAAAAACGTGTACACATTTAGTACAGAACATTAATTTTGATGCAACTGACAGTCACCTGTATCTGTGGTAGCACCACCCTAGAAGTCTCTATGGACCATCCTAGAAGGCTAACACCCCCTGTGTCATTGACAATATTGGACATTTACATTTCACTGGAATAACAATAGAAAACTGTAAAGAAAAACAGTTGCAACATTAACACGTGTGTTAAATGTTAATAAGGCTGTGCATCTGTGAAAGTAACACCCCCCCAACCAAAATGCCCATACCTAATAGTACACTTCCAAAAAGTGCATACAGATAAAAGCAGCATTTGCTAATACATATATAAAAATATTTTTTGACATCTGAGCACGTGCAGTATCTAACTGAAAAATGCAATGATATCTTATCAAGATCAGTAGTTTTCTGTGCAGATAAATCCAAAGTAATAGCAATCTTTAGCTGTGTTATCCACATAAACAAGTCTCCTCACCTTCAGGTGCCCTATATACAGTTACCTTTTTTTGTGTAGATTCAGGCCTGTGAGCACAGTGACGATGCAAAAGAGGAGTGAACTCATTACAGTTGCTGAATCCCAAAATCTTGGCTCAGTGTCGTAGGTGTAAACATAGTGCAGGCTATTTGTTGCTAATGGATTGTAACTGCGAATAATTACTAATAGAGAGAAGGAAAACATAGCAGCAATTCAGACTCCCTTACTTGCAGTGAGTGCATCAGCCAAGTTAGACTTACAAAGTGTAGAAGTAATTGTATCAATGTTTTAAAAACAAGTAAGCAGCACACATTTCACCGTTTCTGTTCAATGACATCTAACCTCCCCTGCATTGGTTGAAAACTGTCATTTTTGCCATTTAATATTCTCTGACATTTTAAGGACAGTGGTGCAAAATGCCTTAGTGGCTGCATGTCTCAGATTACTGCTCACATAAGAGAAGCATAAACAACATACACAGAGATAAGACAGAGCTGCATTGCTGTAAACAATAGTTATAAATGATTGTGTGATCACTCATTGCACTACATCTGAAATTAGTACATGTACAAACAACTGAGATGTGTACAACTGGCATATGTATTGATGATATTGTGGATGATTTTGAATTGCTTGTATGCACAATGATTTTCATTCTCTGCTGCAAAGCTGTTTCTGTAGCAAAGAGGGATAAGACACCCTTACACTGTATTTTGAAGGTTCATTGGTGTTGTGAGAATTCAAATGCAGACTTGTTTAAAAATCTTTCATGTGTACTAACATATATTTTGTAGTGCTGTTTATTTTATAGCTTTTATTTTTTATTTCTTTTTTTATTTCTTTTTTTTTAACGACAGTATTTTCTTGGTGCACAGTTTAGCGCAAACACAGGAAATGGATAAACACAATAGATGTTATGTAATGCACTTCTTTGATAATCAATATATCAACTGAATCACCTATGTGTGTAGCACATCTCCTAAGCATGCTGATCCACACAGCATATACTATGTGCACATCAGACTTCAAGTCTCACCTATGTCTTTCAAGGATGGCACCTAATAAACACTGATTGCAAAGCTAAAACATGTTTAGCTTTGCTTATCTCATTCGCTTGATGCTTACCATCAGGGAAACCTGGACAAGTGGCCCAAACAGGAAGCAGACAAAGCACCTGCAGACAGAATGTAAACATTCTAAATGTCAAAAGAGGATACATTGTTGCATTTTTTTTGCTTTCCATCATGCAACACTGCTTAGCAATGTTGTGTGTTGGCTAATAAACAAAGTTAATAATGGACAGGGAAATATCCAAATGTTATTTAATTATTCCTGTGGCAGCAGGTCTAAGTGTATCTCTGTAATACAGATGGCCCTTGGTTTTAATATAGGAAGTACAACATATTTTTACTGTTGTGACAGTTCAGTTTACCACAAAATGAAGCAGCTTTTCAGGCAAAACAATAAAGCCCTGAGCAGGCAAGCTTAGTTCAGTTTACAGTACTAAACAGGAAAATATCCAAGTATTATTTTAATATTTCTGTAGCAACAGGCATATGAGTAGGGCTGCCATACACATTGTCCTGGGTTCCAATACATGAAATTCCATGCATTTTTACTGTTGTTACATTTAACATTATATTAAATAGAACATATAACAATTTAAACATAATTATAAATAACAATAACTATGCATAACAGTGGAACGTATATGAATTATATGTTTGAGGGATAAGATACCCTTACTGTGTTTTGAAGGTTCATATGTATGACTGAGGGTATACTGGCTACTATGTTTCTATAAGTATAATTGTACTATCTGGTCTTGGATGAGCTTCACACTGCAATATGACACATACACACTGACATATGAGCATATCTAATATCTAATTGAAAAATGCAATCATACCTTATCAAGATCTGTGTGGATAAATCCAAAGTAATAGCAATTGTCAACTGTGTTATCCACATAAACAAGTCTCCTCATATACCTAGCACTCAGAACTTTCACTGTATTCAATGAGCCTCACTTTTGCTTACCACTTAACTATGTGCAAACAGGGAAAGCAGTATGAATGAATATCTAGCATGTGCAAACACTTTGCTATCCATTGCAAAAATCTGCTGCTTTGCAGTGTACTATGCAAGGTGAACAATAGCATGTATTACTTTTGTTTACTGTTCATTTAGTCTTCATGCCATGAAACTACATGTGAAAACCTAAACAAAATGAAGGCACTTTCTAAAAAAATAACATATGCTTACAATTAAGCCATCTGTTACCTCCCTGTACTTATTCACAAACATATAAACTACACTGCAGAAATAAATAAATGCTAGCTTATATAGCATGCAGTTTTATAATGACAATATACATTCAGATTTTCCAATACTTGTAGTAATGTGGACACCTGTTTGCATATAGTTTGTAAAGCTGTCCCTTAATGTATATCTGCACATTGGAAACACAACACCAAATGATACACATTGCATGCTTGTCAATCTGGTAACATGCAGAACTTCTCGACATCTTATCAACATCCAGTGCTGATGTCATCCACTATAACTTGTCCTACATGCTTGTAAGAGTCAACCTTTCATTGTGGCACTTATGTAAAGTACTGAGTTCTTTAGTCCATGTGCTTAGATAGGTAGGGGGTTCTAATCTGACTGCAGTCAACTGGTGTGTGTCTGTCTAGTCAGAAGAGCATGACTGAGTATCCTGCATTTACTATTCCAAACTCATCAAACACAGTATTTTGACAGTTGCACATTCCTACACACCTATTTCATGCAGACCTCCCAATATCTCCTCTCCAACATCCACTGCTGATGTCATCCACTATATATTATCCTACAGCCTTGCAAAAGTCAGATGTGTGTTGTGGCACTTGCATAAATTTCTGTAGTCTGTAGTCTGTGGACTTAAATAGGTAGGGGGTCTAATCTCACTGTAGTCAACTGGTGTGTCTATGTGTTTGTACACTTGCTTGACATTAGAAAGAACATTTTACACCAGCATGTCAGACACTGCTATTACCATCTTCCTCTCACCAGACACTGATGATATCATCACTGATAAAGTGTTCTCTTACACTCTCCAAGTCAGACTTGTGCTGTGGTGCTTGCATTAAATACAGAAGTCTCTAGTCAGTGTAGTTAGATAAGTAGGGGTTCTGTTCTCACTGTAGTCAACTGGACTGTGTTTGGGCATTGCTTGACATTAGAGAGATCATGTTATACTAGCATGTTGGGCACTGTTATTATCATCTTCTTGTCAACAGACTCTCATGTTTTCATCAGCTATAGCTGTCTCTCAAGCTTGTTCTGTTAATGTCACAGGCATGGTTAAGATCCCTAGAGTGAGTGATTGTTGTACCATTACATTTGTGGACATGAAGCATTTCCATCAGGACAGGGTCAGAGACTGGTATGTTGGCCAGGCACAATTCACCTCATCCTATATGATACATAGTATAGTGACAGGGTTTCTAATCTCTCCATTTACATCATTGCATGGTTTGTATGCACTGCATTTTCTTGTTGAGAAACCCCCGTAGTGTCTCCAGCTGCTGCAAGTATCTGGTGAAGCACATGCAAAAAGGAGAATTGTATTAGTGTTCTGATGAAGTTTGAGTACAGTGCTGCTATAACATCCTCACAGCTGGATATGATGGCCTCACTTATTAGGTGCACAATGTAGAAGGCTTTCCTTGAAGTTCAGATTGCTTATCTACTTGTGATCCCAGGTCTTGCATTACTGGGTTTGACATTAGTGGTGGTGTTGTCAGTGCTGTAGTTAGTGGGGAATTCCACTTTGCAGAAGGCAAATATAATGACACATTTTTTGCATTTGTAGATTATGTGGCTTTGGCACCAATCATTTGTCTGTGTTAGCCCCTCTTGTAATGTGTAAACATCATTGGTGGACTCAATGATTGCACTCAATATGCAGTTATCAAAAAAATTTGTAAATCAAAGGTCGTATTCTTTAGCCTGGACTTAGAAGAAATAGATTCTAAACAGTTAAGGGCCCAGCACAGATCGTTGTGGTGTGCCACTGGTGACTACTCTACTGGCAGAGGTTGATTCAGGAACTTTCACACTATGTTATCTGTCAGTGAGCCAATTGGCTGTCTACTGATGTAAGAGTTAATCCCTGACTGGGAGAGTTTCTCAATGATACCTGAGTGGAGGGTTGTATCAAAACCCTTGGCCAGATAAACAAAGGTAGTATGCACTGTCTTACCTTCATCCAGCCCTTTGGTGACTTTGTCAAAGAAGTCTACTATGTTTGAAAACCTTGTGTTACCCTTAGCAGAGCCAACTTGGCTAGGGTCTAGAGTGTGAAGGTCACCTATGTCCTTGTTGATAAAGTCCATGATGATTATTATTATGGCCATGCAGAGGAGACTGGTTAGACTTATAGGTCCATATTTCCCAGGGTTGGTTGATGGCCCACGTTTGCACAAGGAGATCACTGCTGCTGTTTTCTACTCCACTGGAGCCGAGCCACGTCTCAGGCTATGATGACAGAGGATGGTAATTTGGTCTGCTAGGACCTGTTGTAGATTTCTTAGTAAGTGATGCATACAGTGCATACATAATTGTTTGACAACATTGATGGCATGGGTTACATCCATGACATTGTGGATTGCTATATATATATATATATATATATATATATATATATATATATATATATATATATGCAATGTATACCTGTCAACTAACCTGGATTGTTCATAATGTCACATACAGGTATAGCAGTGTCCCTTGTAACACCTCCATAGATGTTACAGTGCCAGGACAGTGTGCTTGATTACCCATATAAATTACTCATAAAAGTTGTACAAGTGTGTTAGTGCAGAAACATCTATGATCACTTACAATCACATATGTTATGTCAGAGACATGAGATTACTGGTGGTATCATTCTGATATTGTCCATGATTATGTGTGCTTCAGTTTATTGTTGTCCATGACCTCCTAACTATGTGTCCCACTTGGTGGAGACCTCTGCTGACATTACAGTCATATTCAGACAAGTGATTTTGCTCAGCTTCACTATATGCAGCTAAGCCCTATTGTAGACAACATATTTGATAAACGGCCTCTCCATTCTACATCAGGATGCTCATATCATAAAGACATCCTTCTCCATTGTTATCACCTTATGTGACAGTCACATAATATATATTTACAATGTGCAGTCTGTACTTTATCATGTTGATATGTGATTTGTGTTCCTACTACAACTGTCTTCATTTAAATGCCCTTCTTTGCTGCACATTAAGATGTTTCACATATCCACTTTCCCTGTGTTCATTCCTACAGTTCATCTATGTGCCCCTGTTCAATATACACACTTCCCTTGATTGTGTATTTAGGTTCATAGGTTCATAGGTAGGTACCAAGCTATCAGTTCTGGGGCCTATACAAGCCCAGCCAAAAAGGTACCCTGGCTTTTGCCACCCAAGAAAATTATTTTCCTGTGCCACTGTTGAGCAGAGCCACAGAGGTGATCCCCAGGGTGACTTTTCTATTTCTCATCCAATCATCAAGATTTATCTTGAAGAGTGCTTATGAGGAGCTTTGTTTGATATAGATAGGTAGTTTATTCCAGAGTATGGGAAGTCTTTGGGAAAGGAATCTATCCCTCCGGCATGTTCTGTTTATTGTGGTGACAGGATTTAGGTCCCTAGAGCATGTAGCTCGGAGGGATTGGGATTTCTTTAAATGGAGCATGTCCAACAGCTCTGGGTTTGACATAGCTTGTATGTTAGGCAGAGATCACCTCTGAGTAGGTGATATGCGACGGAGTAAAGCTGGAGTTTTTTGAGATGGTCTGTGTAGAGCATCTGTTTGAGGCTGGTAATCCTCTTTGTGAGATATTTCTGTGGCCTTTCCAGTTGTTGTAGATGTCTTGTGAGGTACATACCAAAAGGGGCATTGTACTCTATAATGGGTCTAATGAGTGATGAGTTGAGGGGAACGATGACCTCTTTTTTTCTGGATGAGAAACCTTTTGTGATGAGGTGTGCCATGTAGAAGGATTTCCTGACTACTGTGGCAATGTGATTATCAAATGAGAGACTACTGTCCACCTGTGCCCCAAGGTCTCTTATCACACTTTCGGTGTTAAGTATACTACTGCCTATGTTGTATTTCATGGGTACAGAGTTTTTACAAAAGGGGATGACAATGCACTTTTTGGCATTGAGCTTGAGGCCATGGCTTTGACACCAGGCATCTGTCTCAGTGAGACTCTATAAAGTCTATGTACATTTATAGAGCATTTACACTATGTTTGTACAGGATGCCCGTAATGGGATTGCACAATTGTTGAGATATTTAGAAAAACATTAAATTTATGACAATATAAATAAATCAGTTATATAAACAAGAATTAAAATATCCTTATCTGCACTAGAAAGAGGACAAATATCAATACAGTTGTGTTTGCAAATGTGTAAGTTTTAAGATGAAATATTTTAATTATTTCTATATTGCATGGTTTTGGAATTAGTATTTTTAAACTTGGTGGCTTTTGAGTTGCCCGCCCTACAGTAAATCTGATTTTGGACACTCCTCCCGGTCCCAGCTCATCAGTTCATTCAACTGATCACTGAGAGATCAGCTGGGAAGGGTCACCCCTTAGTCTCTTAAACTTGAATTATGTTCGGTTTCATCCCTTCCCACTTACTAAAAAAAACACTTTATTCAGCTGCTTTACTGTATCTGTGCTTCTTTCTACTTTATTTTGCTTTTCACTGCACATTCTTAAAGTGTTTAGCTGCATTTAATCTGCTGCATTTATTACTGCTTGTTAGTAACCTGATTAAATTGTAACTCTTATTCTAAGCCTCTTAGTGCCGATTTAAACACTTGAGCTTCAAACTAGTTATCTTACATAAGGAATGATTGCACTCTACAGTCTTGTAACAGGAGAGGCAGCTTAGACCCTTCTGAATTAGGGATTGCTGGTTGAAGTCTTATTGTGTCATTATTCTAAAAGTGTCTTAGTTCTGGCTTAGGCAATTGGGCTTCAGACCAGTTATTTTACATTAAGAAGGTTTTTGGTCTACACTCTTGTGGGAGGAGAGGGTAGTCTCCACTCTTCTGGGCTGGGAATTGCTGGTGAAAGCTTACTGTGCTTGTTATCAAGTGGCTTTGTTCTGGTCTGTGGTCTGCACTCTTGTGGCATTATTGTCTAGATAGATTTTTTTAACTACTAGAGTATCTAGTTTGCTCATACCTGAACATTGTTATTCAAGTTGCTTGTCTTATTGACTTGTTCAATATTTAAGTTTTCCTCTCTCTTTAGTAGATCAGTGGCCACAGATATGCACTTTCTGACTCTTTCTGTGACCATTCTGGTTGAGATGAGTATTCTGAAGCACTGTAGTAATTGCCTCATTTACACTGACAACCCACTTATTATTAATAAAGCAGATGGTGTACAAGAGAGGTGTAAATACACTTTAACGCTGGAGGCAAAACTCTCTCATACAACCAAAACTAATCATATAGAGGCTGTCAGTGACACTTGCACCACACCTACTGAACAGAGTAAAGATCCTACACATAAAACTACTTATGCTCACACACTTACAGGTAACCTTCCTAAAACGCTAAGACTTCCTGCAAAGCACAATCAAAGGAAGGGTCCTCAGGCATCAAGTAAACACTCCATTAAAACAACATCCGCAGCTACACACAGTAACACTGTATATAATGCCTCCACTGTCAAGCCCTTAAGGCAAACCAGCACACAGCCAACTTTCATGGTCATTGGTGATTCTGTAGTGAGGCAAACCAATGTCCCCTTCATCAGACTGAGTAAAGATAAAGTGACGGTGAGTTGCCTTTCCATGGATAGGATTCATCAACTCACACAGGCACTCAAGTCATTGAGCCAGAGGTACCAGTATGACTCTGTTATAGTCTATGTGGGTGTTAATGACCTGAGATGTACGTCCCTTGACTATATGAAGTGAGGCATGATTGAGCTCACTGATTATGTGTCTCGGACAGGTAACCACAGGAAAGTAGAATAGACTATAAAACCAGGACAGGAACCAGCCCAAGATTCACACAATATTATTTATTAAGCGCTTTCATTCTCATAAATCGAAACTTCATCAGAATAAAATAAGATTCAAGCAACCCAGCTTATATACCTAAAATACATAATTAATTAATTGTTTGCTGACATCATACCATTCTTTTAAAGCAATACCATACATTTAAAATTAAAACCTGCTATAGTAGAACGGACCATAGAACAGTAATACAAAATATACTCTGAAGATATATGCCATAAATAACATGAATGATATTTAAACAAATATATGTACGCCTTGCAAGGATGGTGTCAGAATGGGATGATTATTTACATCAAACCAATGCGTTGAAAGACATGTTGCTAAAAAGCGGCTACCCTCAAGACTTTCTTAATAGTATTTTAAAGGAAGTTATTGAAAAAAGACAGAGAGTTTATTTTTCTCCATTATTAGGTGATCAAAGGAACTCAAAAAGTAATCATACAAGGAAAGGTATTACCAAATTTACAAAATCTGCCATTTTCTGTTATAACAACCAGTTTAATGAAGTGAGGGAAATATTACAACATAAATGGAATTTGTTTGGTACCAGTCATAATTTTATTAAAAAGGTAGGGAAATGTCCAAGAATTGTTTACAAAAAGGACACTACCATAAAAAATATGTTAGAAAGGGCTAAACAGGACAGGTCTATTTCACATAGTCAAAGTTTTATAACTTCGAACACGGAATGTTCGAACAATTCCGTTCGAAGTTACAAAACTTCGCCTAGTGATAAAAAAAAAAAAAGAAGAAGTAAAAACAAAATAAACTGTGGTAAGCAGGGGGGCAAGCCCCCCTGCACCCCCCACCCCCACACTCCCCCACTACTTAAATATACCAACTCCAAGACTGCATGACATTTAAATGAATGGAAACCTCCCCTTATGGAGATTTCCGTTTAAACCCTCCAACTTGTACAAGTTCAGACTTATGGTCTCGACCATATGGGGTTCAGACTTGTACAAGTTTGACTATGTGATAGGAACCCAACAGGACAATGAGCAGGAGGGACGTATGACAAAGTGTGGCTTCTGCTTGCAATGCAAATATATAACTAAAGGGAAAGAGATAGTATTACCCAATTATGGCAAGTATGTGTTCAAAAAGAAATTTTCCTGTAGTAGCAAGGCAGTAGTATACCTTGCTTTATGTTCACAGTTTTCAGGGTTTTACATTGGGAAGAACATTAATGCCCTCAGAGGTAGAGTCTATCAACATTATTATGACATCTGCAAGCGTTCTGCAAGCTTGACACAAAAATGCCTTAGCCATGCAAATTTTGAACAATGATGGTCATGATTTTAAATTCATTGTTTCAGAACAGGTAATACTGGAAGATAGAGGAGGGCTCCTTAATGATTTTTTTAGAATTGAATGAACTTAGATGGCAAATTACATATAATAAACAAAACTCAGCCAGCAGATGATGCCAAGCTGTATTCATTTATTAGCTTATTTTAAAGCACAACAAACAGACCAGTTTTGGCTCAATTACATATTAGCCTTCGTCAGTGTCTAATGGCGCAGAACCACCTGGATTAAATAGTACCATTTCCATAAGCCCTATTTTAAGACTAAAAGCTGAGGGCTTTATATTGGAAGGGTACTTTTAACTGTTTTAATCTTCTTCTTTTTCTTTCGGCTTTTCCCAGTTAGGGGTCGCCACAGTGGATCACCTGTCCGCTCATGATTGGCAGTGGAGTTTTACAGTGTCAAGTTGCCAGCCCGGCACCCAACCTTCCACAGAAGGCACACACTCATGCCTAGACCCAATTGGAGTGTCCAATCTTCCTACAGCATGTCTTTGGGATGTGGGAGAAAACTGGAGCACCCGGAGGAAACCCACTCGACCACAGGGAGGACATGCAGACTCCAGTTTAAACTGTTTTAATAAAAGGTGCATTTTTTATGTACATATATAGATATATTTGTTTAGATTTCATTCGTGTTATTTATGGTGTCAATCCGGGGGGGGGTACAATATTTTATGGCCTGGGGGGACATGGAAGACAGACCACGCTGTTTTGCCAGGGGTGGTCTGCTCTTATCCCCTGTAGGCGTTTGGATATTGGCAAGGACCTATTCCACCCCCATAGTGCCTCTTTTAGACAATGCCAAACTGATAAACCTACCTACTTAAGTAAAGCTATGAAGGCATATCTGAAGGTTTTACTGGTCAATGCTAGAAGTCCTAACAAGAGACTCCACTCCCTGCAAGGTTTCCTCTCCCTGAAGAGTGTAGACATCTGTGTAGTAATGGAGGCATGGTTTAAAGTCTCTGATAGAACCCCAGCAATGCAAGGTTATAATGATTTTCACAACTTTAGACCGGGTACTGCACAGAAGGGAACTAAATGTGGAGGAGTGTCAGTCTACATTAAAACTAAGCTCACATCCAGACTAGGTAAAGTGTATGACCCACTGGAACTCATACACGTGCAACTCACCATAAAGTGAGTGTCGTACCATATCCTTGGAGCATGTAGGTCCCCTTCCCTGTCACAGGAAACCCATACTACCTATCTCAATGTACTAGCGTCCCTCACTGTTCAACCCAATACAATATTCATGGGGGGATCTCAACTACCCCTCTATAGACTGGGAATCCTACACCTCTTCTAATGCACAAGCCCATTGATTCCTAAACTTTGTTAATACCAACATCCTGGAAGAGTTGGTCCATGAACATGGAGGGCTAGTGTTCCCCACTCAATGCAATATCTTCACTCATCAGATCTGACCATAATGCAGTATTACTTGAAATAAATATTAAATCCAGGGATCCAGTGAAACCAAAAACCTTTAGGAACTATTCCAAGACTAACTGTTCTCTCTACTAAGCAACACCTTGGCTAAATTCCAAGCACCACCAACCCCAGTAAACACCACAGAATACATTGAGCTGTTTACAAATCCTCTGTACAGCTCATTGATAGCTATAAAGAGAGAGAGAGAGAGAGCTATGCCCACTTGTATTAAGAATAAGACAAACTCAAAAGACAAGCCACCCTGGTAGTTATCACAATATCAATCGGTTATACAACAAAAGAAAAAAATCTTGACCAAGAGTAGGAGGAACAAAGACTAACATATTTAAAGCCCCCTGACCAATCTAAACAGACAGCTAAGAGGGTTAATTAATACTTCAGAGGCTAAATTTGAAGAAAAATTTACTTCTCAGGCGATAGACAACCACAAAGCTTTCTACAGCTATGTCCATAACCTCAGGGGAAATACACAACAATGCACAGAACTTATAGTAAATGGCATCACCCATACTGATCTGAAGGCCATTGATAACCCTTTGGCTGACAGGATCAGCTCAAATATCTCCCCCCACTTTACCCAGTAGTCCAAAGGAAATACTACATAACACAGTCCCCCAACCATTACTATGGAACAGGTCATTAATGCACTTTCCAATGTCAAAATCACTGCATCAGTGGTCCCCCAATAACATTCCAGCATGTTCAATAAACAGCATGAAATATGATCTCCCTGGTCCATTTGAATCTCTTTTCAACTGGAGCCTTCATTCAAGTTTTGTTCCCAAGGAATGGAAGATGGCTACATTCATTCCCCTGCACAAAGGCGATCCAACCACTGATCCGGGTAACTACAGGCTCATAAGTATTACCAGCCTCATATGTAAGGCCATGGAAAGAATCATCATAGACATGATAAATGAGAACATAGGTAACCTGCAAATGTAGGCCCAGTCACATTCAGCTTTGTCAAAGAAAGGTCATGCCTATTAAATCTGGTGGACTTTTTTGAGAGGGTTACAAAATCATTTGGATGAAAGTAAGACTGTTTACACAGCTTACATAGACCTGTCCAAGGCCTTTGGTACAATACCCCACTCAGGCATCATAGATAAGCTCATTAATTTAGGTATAAACCCTTTTATCACCTGCTGGATAACCAGCTGGCTCACTGATATGAACTAGGAGGTCAAAATAGGTGAGACCACCTCCATCAAGAAGCCAGTCACTAGCTTAGCCCCTCAGGGCTCAGTTCTGGGCTTGCTTCTTATTGGCATCTGTTTCTCTGAAATGGAAGCAAATGCTGAAGGTTTATGGGTGACTACGTTTGCAGATGACTGCAAGCTGGGGCATATCATCAACTCCCCTGCAGACACTAGCATTCTTCAAGAATGTCTAACTCTGACTAACAAATGGTGCCAAAGCCATGGTCTTAAACTCAGTGGTAAGAAATGCATAATAGTACCCTTTGGAAAATCAACCATCCCCACTAATTAACATGTTGGTAATATGCCCCTAAGAGTTGGGTATTTATGTAGACAGTAGACTTAATTTTGACCACTACATGGCCACAGTGGTGAGGAAGTCCTTTTATGTTGTGCAACTTATAAGTAAGGACATGACATCTAGATCCAAAGAGGTAATTATCCCACTGTAGCCCACCCTTATCAAACAAGAATACAGTGCTCTTTTTGGTATGTACCTGACCAAGCATATGCTGCAACCAGAGTGACTTCAAATGTTCCTTACAAAAAAAAATACAAGGCATAACAAACCTGTCTTATGAAGAGCACAGTAAAGCTCCTTCTCTCTACTCGGTATCCTATAGATTGCTAAGGGGTGATCTATGCTTGGCTTACAAGGCATCCACAAACCCCACACTTATGAATATCCTTCATATTTGTAATTCAAACAGTACCATAAATACAAGGTCTAACGACCTGAATTTTGTCTTTGACTTAAACAGAACATACTGGAGAGACAGATATGTGTCCCAGAGACTGCCCCTCCTATGTAACAGGCTTCCCATCCATGTGAAGCTGAGCTCATCTATTATCCACTTTAAGCACAACCTAGATAATATGTGGGTGGGGAAAAGGAAATGTATACCAGGCCTGGCACCAATGTCCTTCATGGACATAGGCAGCTTATAAATGCCTGGCACTCAATGTCTTATTTGGATACAGGAGATAGTTATTATTTTGGAAAAGCATGGGTAGGCTTAGAAATGCCCCCTTTGGTCATTAGCTTAGTAACAGTCTATGAATCTATGAAATATGAACAAGCAACATTTGATGCCTAGAGGTGTCAGTAAGGTGTAACTGCTGAAGCACCTGGAGGTGTCACTTGATTGTAATGACTAAATGTCTTTGTTCTTAATTTCTTTATAACTCAAGCCCCATATTTCACTTATTCTTGCAAATTCTATAGCAAAATTTCCTTTAGTCTCTTCCTTGCATACTTTATACATTTTGTCTTTTTTTTTTTTGCTTATATTTCATAGCAGTCTTAACTGGCAATTTCCCAACATAAATCTCCAAAAAAAAAAAAAAAAAAAACTCAGCTCCAAATCAATCTTAAATCTCTCTCTTGCCTATTCCTTAAAGCTCCTTGTATTTGTTTTTGTTTCATACTTTGTTACTCTGTTTTAACATAAAAATCTATATAATACTCTCATACTGTTCCTTTCTTGCCTTTATTTCAATTCCAAAGTAAATTCTATCTTTTTATGGTCTCATAATATTCTTTCTTACTTTCTGTATGAACTAATTTTCTTTTATCCTTCAGTTCTCATAAACATGTACACTTTTCTCATATACAGTTTCCAACACAATCTTCGTTTCACTATTTAAATTTATCAAAACTGAATACATGTATAAAGATGGAAAAAAAGATTTTTAATCATAACCCGCAATTTTTGCCTTAGAATATGCTACCCCTCCTTTAATAGGGTTGTATGCCAACCCCAAAATTACAAAAATATCTCTAAATTATTTTTTCATTTGTATAGAATCTAAAAATACCCCTACTAAATGTCTCAATTTCTCTAAAATATAAGAATGCATTAAAGTTTTATTAAATAAGCATTTGCAAATAATTATAAAAAGTTCTCCACAAAAAAGTCTGCATATCATTGCTGGAGCCTTCCTGTGTCCTGACAGAGTGCTCTTCAAACTATCTGGAGATATACAGAGCTGAGTATAATTTTCTGGCACTTCAGAGTTGTGTACTGTAATTGTTGTTTGACTAATTTTATATCATTGCTGGCTGACTTCAGAGTTGTTCACTGTTATTTTTGCTTCACTGTATAGTTTTTCAGATCTCTGCTGAAGGTGCTTTTCATCCCTCCCCGTATTTCTGTGCGTTTTAAGTTGGTGTAACTGGTTTTACATCCTGTGTGTTATCTGACTATCTCAAGGAATACTTGCTTAAAATTAGACCCTCTTAGCATAGCCTGCATATCATTGCTGGAGCCTTCCTGTGTCCTGAAAGAGTGCTCTTCAAACTATCTGGAGATATACAGAGCTGAGTGTATTTTTCTGGCACTTCAGAGTTGTGTACTGGTAATTGTTGTTTGAATAATTTTATATCATTGCTGGCTGACTTCAGAGTTGTGCACTGTTATTTTGGCTTCACTGTATAGTTTTTCAGATCACTGCTGAAGGTGTTTTTCCCCCGCCCCCTATTTCTCTGTGTCTTAAGTTGGTATAACTGATTTTACATCCTGTGTGTTATCTCACCATCTCAAGGATTACTTCCATAAAGTTAGACCCTCTTAGTAAAAAAGTCTGCATACCATTGCTGGTGCCTTCCTGTGTCATGAAAGAGTGCTCTTCAAACTATCCGGAGATATACAGAGCTGAGTATATTTTTCTGGCACTTCAGAGTTGTATACTGGTAATTGTTTTTTGACTAATGCTATATCATTGCTGGCTAAACAACACACCTGATACACTTGTAATAGGTGACTCTATCGTCAGGCACACTGACGTCCCGCTCACCAGGCTGAACAAGGAAAAGGTCACAGTGAGCTGCCTGTCGGGCGCTAGGATCAGCCACATAACACAAGCACGCAGGTCACTCCAAGGCAAGTACAAATATGACACAGTCATTGTCCATGCTGGTGTGAATGACCTGAGACGTACCTCCCTGGACTACATGAAAAGAGACATAGAGGAGCTCTCTGAGCATGTGGCACAGGCCGGTATGACCCTGACTTTGAGTAGCATCTTACCCTCACCAAGAATGATGCCACAATATGAAGACAAGATGATCAATTTCAACAATTGGCTTAAGTATTGTTGTCATTCAAAGGGGATCCAATGCCTGTCAGCCTGGGATGACATGCTCAACAAGCCACGATGCTTCGCTAGGGACGGCTTGCACCTGTCACCCCTGGGCTTTCGGATATTGGCAAAGGCTCTTGCTACCCCCATAGTGCCTTTTTTAGGCAAGGCTCAAAAGACAAACCCACCTCCATAGGTATCACAAGGGATAAGAAACTAAGAGTAATGCTACTCAATGCCAGAAGTCTAAACCTCAAGATGCATGCACTCGAAACTCTCCTTATCATGGAGAACATCGATATCTGTGCAGTAACAGAAACCTGGTTCAAGGCTCCCGAGAGCACCCCAGCACTACCAGGTTATACCTCATACCATGCTTTTCACCCCCAAAACTTGGACCGACCCACAAAAGGAGGGAGAGTATCAATATTCGTCAAAGATACCCACACCTCCAATGTTGGTGGCACAGCACGAAACATCAGAGACTATCCATGTGCAACTAACAGTGGGTAAAACTGCCTTCCAGTTTATAGCCTACTACAGACTACCCTCCCTAACCAGGAACCCCACTCGGCCTTCCTGAGAACACTGGAAAATATGAAGGTCTCTCCACACACCATTATATTGGGCGACTTCAACTACCCACACATAGACTGGGAGCATTACTCTAGCTCCAACACCCTAGCCCAAAGGTTCCTAGAATTTATAAACTCAAATGCTATGGAACAACTTGTTACCACTCCTACAGGAGGAGAAAACATACTGGACCTGATCATCACCAACATGGGGACTATATGCTCCAGACCAGAAGTGTATCCCTCACTGGTAAGATCAGACCATAAACTAATCTCACTGGATATTCACATCCCAACCCCACCCCCTGCCCAGAAAACCACAGTGAAAAACTTTGCTAAAGCAAATTTCACACTCCTCAAAACTGAGGTGGAATCCTTCTAAGCCCCCGGGCCTGTGGACAATACGGCCCAGACCGTAGAATCCTTTATAAACGCATTCTATGAACACCTTCAGGAATGCATGGATCATGTGATCCCAAATAAAACCAAGAACCAATCCTCCAAAGGCAGACGTCCTGTCTGGTGGACCCCAGCCATAAACAAACTATACAATAGAAGGAGGAAGCTACTAAATGATAGAGCAAAATTCCAAAAAGGGAAGGCATCTCTGATCAGTATTAGCAAAAAACTACGGGCACTCATAAAATCGTCTAAGGCCAGCTTCGAGAGAAAAATTGCACAGGACACTAAGGATAATCACAAGGCTTTCTTTAGTTATGTTGGGAACCTGGGTGGTAATCCCCAGATATGCTCAGAATTAGTCCAAAATGACAAAAAATACACCAAACCCACAGACATTGCCAACATCCTAGCTGATAGGTTCAGCGCAAACTTCTCCCCCCCCCTCCCCACCAAAAGGGCAAATATCTATCCCAGCAGAGTGCTGCCCCCCTGACATCTCAGATGCTCAGGTAAGAGCCGCCCTCTCCAAAGCAAAAAACAAAGCATCAATGGGACCAGACAGTGTCCCGGGCTATGTCCTACATGAACTCCAAGAAGAGCTAAACCCAAACATAAAACTACTGTTCAAGCTCAGCCTTACTACAGGATATGTACCCAAAGAGTGGCATACAGCAACTGTGGTCCCTCTCCACAAAGGTGGTGCCTCAACAGATCCTGGAAACTATCACCCCATAAGCCTGACTAGCTTGGTCTGCAAAGCTATGGAAAGGATCATCATGGACCTCATAAATAAAGATATTGGGGACCTACAGACACTGGATCCTACCCAGATTGGCTTTGTTAGGGGCAGATCCTGCCTCTTAAACCTGGTTGATTTCTTTGAAACAGCCACCAAGGCCATTGACGAGGGGAAGGTGGTCCACACAGCCTACCTGGACCTCGCAAAAGCCTTTGATACAATACCCCACTTGGGCATTATAGATAAGCTCACCAGCTTAAATATAAACCCCTATGTCACTAGATGGGTTGCAAACAAGCTCAAGGACAGAACCCATATGGTGAGAATTGCTGGAGACATGTCAGACTCCAAACCAGTTACAAGTGGTGTCCCACAAGGCTCAGTCCTGGGACCTCTCTTGTTCAGTATATATTTCTCGGAGGTACAGGCCAACACGGAAGGACTGTGGCTGACCAAGTTCTCAGATGACTGCAAACTGGGCACCATAATCGACTCTCAAGCCGACACAAGCATGCTCCAAAAGGGCCTCATAGAAACAGACAACTGGTGCCAGAGCCATGGCCTCAAGCTAAATGCCAAAAAGTGTATAGTCATCCCCTTTGGCAAAAACAAAGTTCCCACAAATTACCACATAGGTGGTAATCCATTAAGTACCGAATAAGTAATTAGGGACCTGGGGACCCAAGTTGATAGCAATCTCTCATTTGACAACCACGTGGCCAAAGTGGTTAGAAATACATTTTATATAGCCCACCTAATCATGAAGGGATTCACATCTAGATCAGGGGAGGTCATCGTGCCTCTTTACTCATCCCTCATCAGGCCCATAATTGAGTACAATGCCCCTTTTGGGATGTACCTTACCAGACACCTGCAGCAACTGGAAAGACCCCAAAAGTACCTCACCAAGAGGATCAAAGGGCTCAAACAGATGCCATATGCCGCCCGGTTAAAGAAACTCCAGCTCTACTCAGTGGCATACCGCCTGTTCAGAGGCGATCTGTGCCTGATGTATAAAGCCATGTCCAACCTGGAATTAATGGACATGCTGTACCTCAGAAAATCCAAATCCCATCGAGCTACACGATCGAGAGACTTGAACCTCAGCACTGAAATAAATAGGACATGCTGGAGGGACAGATTCATAACCCAGAGGCTCCCTTCACTATGGAATAAAATCCCAGTCCAGGATAGGCAGAGTCCCTCATTGACTCTCTTCAAGAGGAATCTTGATGAGTGGATGGGAGATCGTAGGTTTACCCCTGGTATCACTTCTGTGTCACTGTTAGACAGAGGCACAGTATACTAACCTCAAAAAAGGGTATAGCAAAATTAATTTAAAATGGGTGGCGAAAGCCAAACACATGCTGGCTAGGCTTATAAATGCCCTAGGGAAGATAGCCTAGTATGAACCTATGAACCTATGAACCTATGACTTCAGAGTTGTGCACTGTTATTTTTGCTTCACTGTATAGTTTTTCAGATCTCTGCTGAACGTGTTTTCCCCCTCCCCCTATTTCTCTGTGTCTTAAGTTGGTATAACTGGTTTTACATCATGTGCGTTATCTGACCATCTCAAGGATTACTTGTATAAAGTTAGTCCCTCTTAGTAAAAAAGTCTGCATATCATTGCTGGAGCCTTCCTGTGTCATGAAAGAGTGCTCTTCAAACTATCTGGAGATATACAGAGCTGAGTATATTTTTCTGGCACTTCAGAGTTGTGTACTGGTAATTGTTGTTTGACTAATTTTATATCATTGCTGGCTGACTTCAGAGTTGTGCACTGTTATTTTTGCTTCACTGTATAGTTTTTCAGATCTCTGCTGAAGGTATGTTTCCCCCTCCCCCTATTTCTCTGTGTCTTAAGTTGGTATAACTGGTTTTGCATCCTGTGAATTTTCTCACCATCTCAAGGATCACTTGGATAAAGTTAGACCCTCTTAGTAAAAAAGTCTGCATATCATTGCTGGAGCCTTCCTGTGTCCTTACAGAGTGCTCTTCAAACTATCTGGAGATATACAGAGCTGAGTATATTTTTCTGCCACTTCAGATTTGTGTACTGGTAATTGTTGTTTGACTAATTTTATATAATTGCTGGCTGACTTCAGAGTTGTGCACTGTTATTTTTACTTCACTGTATAGTTTTTCAGATCTCTGCTGAAGGTGTTTCCCCCCCTCCCCCTATTTCTGTGCCTTAAGTTGGTATAACTGGTTTTACATCCTGTGTGTTATCTAACCATCTCAAGGATTACTTCCATAAAGTTAGACCCTCTTAGTAAAAATAGTAAAAAAGTCTGCATATTATTGCTGGAGCCTTCCTGTGTCATGAAAGAGTGTTCTTCAAACTATCCGGATATATACAGAGCTGAGTATATTTTTCTGGCACTTCAGAGTGGTGTACTGGTAATTGTTGTTTGACTAATTTTATATCATTGCTGGCTGACTTCAGAGTTGTGCACTGTTATTTTTGCTTCACTGTATAGTTTTTCAGATCTCTGCTGAAGGTGTTTTACCCCCCACCCCTATTTCTGTGTGTCTTAAGTTGGTATAACTGGTTTTACATCCTGTGTGTTATCTGACTATCTCAAGGAATACTTGCATAAAATTAGACCCTCTTAACATAGCCTGCTGGCTGACTTCAGAGTTGTGCACTGTTATTTTTGCTTCACTGTATAGTTTTTCAGATTTCTGCTGAAGGTGTTGTTTTTCCTATACCCACCGTCCCTATTCCTGTGTTGCTGTTTAAATTTTGAGTTTTTTGCAGTTGCCTGCCCCCACTGTAGATTTGATCTGAGACACTCACCCCAGTCCCATCTCTTTACCTCATTCTACCTAATAGAGTCCTTCTGCATTGTTTGTAGTCATTTTTAGTTTAATTGATTTTTTTAAACATTTTGGTCTAACACTGCTACATACTCAAGTTTGCTAGCTTGCACTGTATTTGAATTGTTTTGACTGCTGTTTTAGCTACTTTTCTGTATATATATATATATATATATATATATATATATATATATATATATATATATAAAAAATACCTTTCCTGTAACTAGTGTAGTCCAGATTCAGATTTGCTGTATCCAGGACTGTTGGTAAGCTTCTGAGCCCCCCCCCCCCAAGCTTTCTGTGATGGAGGGAAGCCTTCTAGCTTATCAGTAGGAGTGGTAAGCACTAGGTATCCCATCTACCACATAAGGAGTGGTTCTGGCCCAGAAGTTGTAGTTATTGCCTGTTTGGGCAGTTTTTCCATCTCTCTCAACTTTCTGATTTAAATGCCCACATTTGCACTTGTTTCCCCCCTTTCCTGTAACTAGTTTAGTCCAGTTACAGATTCTTACTTTTAGAACTTGAATTTGCTTATTCATGATCAGCACTTGTTCAGAACTTGTAAGCACTAAATAACCTACTAATTACTAAAGCACTCAACCTTCCTCATGACCTAGAGGAAAACAGTTTTGGTATTTACTTTCCTCACTTGCTTAGAGAAAAACAGCTCTTGTACTCACTTTCCTCACTTATCCAGAGGAAAATAGTTTTTTTATTCAGACATGTCCAAGGGTCAGCTCCCAGTGTTCTCTCCTGTCTATCTGATGAATCTGAGCATCTTGGGGCAATGTAGAAATTGCCTCATGTACACAGACAACCCTCTCCTCCTACCACCCAACACTACAACCTGTGAGAGATGCACATATCTAGCCAAACTGGAGGTAAAGCTCTCTCAAATCAAGACTGAACTTGACAGTCAAGAGGAGAAGGTAAACACTTGCACCACACCACACTCATCACATAGTCTCACTAAATCTACACCACCAAAATCCACACATAAAAACACAAAAAGCATTCACGGAGGTTCTCAATAATAATCTGCTCAAGCAACAGAGACCTCCAAAGCAGAAATGCAAGCAACCTCCACCCCTGAACTCAACCCAAATGACTCATAACCCACACACTCAGTGTGCCACTCAACCACAGCCAATAAGGCAAAACAACATACCCAACACACTAGTCATAAGCGACTCTATAGTCAGGCACACTGATGTCCCACTCACCAGGCTAAACAAGGAGAAGGTTACTGTCAGCTGCCTGTTGGGTGCCAGGATCTGCCACATAACCCACGCACTCAGGTCACTCCACAACAAGTACAAATATGACTCTGTCATTGTCCATGTTGGTGTGAACAACCTGAGACGTACCTCCCTGGACTACATGCAAAGAGACATGGAAGAGCTCTCCAATCTTGTAGCCCAGGCAGTTATGACCCTAGCCCTGAGTAGCATTCTGTCATCACCCAGAATGATGCCGCAGTACAAGGATGAAATGATTGACTTCAAAAATTGGCTAGGCTTCTGGTGCCATTCTAAAGGGATCCAGTATCTGTCTGCCTGGGATGACATAGTCAACAGACCACGATGCTTTGCCAGAGATGGCCTGCTCCTGTCACCCCTGGGATTCTGGACACTGGCTAAGGTTCTTGCCACCCCTATAGTGCCTTTTTTAGGCAAGGTTCAAATGACAAATTCACCACCATAACAGGAACAGGCAAGCAAAAACTGAGGGTAATGCTACTCAATGCTAAAAGTCTAAATCTCAAAATGCACTCACTCGAGGCACTCCTTAAAATGGAGAACATCGATATCTGTGCAGTGACTGAGACCTGGTTCAAGGCTCCAGAGAGCACCCCTGCACTACCAGGCTATAACTCATACCACACTTTTCAGTCATGTAACCTGGACTGGAACACCAAAGGCAGAGGTGTGTCCATATTCATTAAGGATATCCACACCTCCAGGCTAGTTGCTCAGCATAATGCAGCCGAGGTTATCCAAGTGCAACTAACTTTGGGCAAAACTGCAATCCAAATTGTAGCTTGCTACAGATCACCTACCATGCCTCAGGATTCCCACTCTTCTTTTCCTGATGTACTGGAAAATATTAGGGTTCAACCAAACACCCTAATAACGGGCAAGTTCAACTACCCCATCATTAACTGGGAAAACTACTCATGTGCCAACTCCTTTGCTCAATGCTTTCTGGAATTCATAAACTCCAATGCCCTGGATCAACTTATCCACACCCCCACAAGGGGCAACGATATCCTAGATCTAGTCATTACCAATATGAGTGACCAGTGTTCCACACCTGAAGTCAACGCCTCATTGGTCTGATCCGACCATAAGCTAATTACCCTAGATATCCACATCCTGCCTCCACCCCTCCGTTAAGGAAACCATGGTAAAAAAACTCTCCAAAGCCAACTTCATGCTTCTTAAGACAGAAGTGGTGAACTTCATGACACCCATGCAGATGGACAATACAGTTACGACTACTGAATCCTACACAATTGCACTTTATAAACACTTACATGAGTGCATGGATCGTGCTATCCCAAACAGAACCAAGACGCTATAAAAAGGAAGCCAATCTGGTGGTCCCCTGCCATAAACAAACTGTACAACAGAAGGAAGAAACTCTTGCAAAAGAGAGTAAAATCCCACGAGTGGAGGAGCTCCCTGGTCAGCCTCAGTAAGAAGCTGCAATCCCTGATAAAATCCTCCAAAGCTAGTTATGAAAACAAAATTGCCACTGATTCTAAAGACAACCACTAAGCATTCTATAGCTATGTCAAGAATCTCAATGGCAACACTCAGATCTGCTCTGAGTTACAGCACAATGGCACTAAATATACAGACCCAGCTGATATTGCCAACATCCTGGCAGATAGGTTCAGTGCTAACTTTACCCCCCGGACACCCCCTAAAGAGCCCATCTCTATACCGGATGAATGCAAAGTTCCTGTAATCATGGCTGCACAGGTAAAAACCACACTCTCCAAAGCCAAGAACACAGCATCAGTGGGAACAGACAACATCCCAGGCTGTATTCTACATGAACTACAGAACGAACTGGCACCCCACCTAAGTACCATGTTCAATCATAGCCTCACCTCAGGCTTTGTGCCTGCTTAATGGCACACAGCAACGGTTATCCCACTCCACAAGGGGGGAGCCACCACGGACTATGGGAACTACCGCCACATTAGCTGACGAGCCTGGTCTGCAAGACCATGGAACGTATCATCATGGAACTTATAAGCAAAGACATTGGTAATATCCAAACTCTGGATGCCACCCAGTTTGGGTTTGTAAAAGGCAGATCATGTCTCCTAAACCTGATAGACTTCTTTGAAGCAGTCACCAAAGCCGTAGACAAGGGTAAGGTGGTTCACACAGCCTATCTAGATATTGCCAAGGCTTTTGACACCATCCCTCACTCTGGAATTATAGATAAACTCACTAAACTAGGTATAAATCCTTGTGTCACAAGATGGGTTGCCAACTGGCTCACTGACAGAACCCACACTGTGAAAGTAGTAGACTCCAAATCCAACTTCAGACCAGTGACAAATGGAGTACCACAGGGTTCAGTCCTGGGTCCCCTCCTGTTTGGTATCTACTTCTCTGAAGTACAGGCTAACACAAAAGGTCTTTGGCTAATGAAGTTCGCAGATGACTGCAAACTAGGAGCCATAATCAAAACTCCCATCAATGTGGACATCCTACAAAAGGGCCTCACTGAGACAGATGCCTGGTGTCAAAGCCATGGTCTCAAGCTCAATGCCAAAAAGTGCATTGTCATCCCCTTTGGTAAAAACTCTGTACCCATGAACTACAACATAGGCGGTAGTATACTTAACACTGAAAGTTTGATAAGAGACCTTGGGACACTGGTGGACAGTAGTCTCTCGTTTGATAATCACATCGCCACAGTAGTCAGGATATCCTTCTACGTGGCACACCTCATCACAAAAGGTTTCTCATCTAGAAAAAAAGAGGTCATTGTTCCCATCTACTCATCACTCATTAGACCCATTATAGAGTACAACGCCCATTTTTGTATGTACCTCACAAGACATCTACAACAACTGGAAAGGCTACAGAAATGCCTCACAAAGAGGATTACTGGCCTCAAACAGATGCCCTATGCAGACTGTCTAAAAAAACTCCAGCTTTACTCTGTCACATATCGCCTACTCAGAGGTGATCTCTGCCTAACATACAAAGCTATGTCAAACCCAGAGCTGTTGGACATGCTCCACTTAAAGAAATTCCAATCCCTCCGAGCTACACGCTCTAAGGACCTAAACCTTGTCACCACAATAAACAGAACATGCTAGAGGGATAGATTCCTGTCCCAGAGAATTCCAATACTCTGGAATAAACTACCTATCTACATCAAACAAAGCTCCTCATTAGCACTCTTCAAGAAAAATCTTGATGATTGGATGGGAAATAGGAAATTCACCGCGGGGATCACCTCTGTGGCTCTGCTCGACATGGGCACAGGAAAATAATTTTCTTTGGTGGCAAAAGCCAGGGTACCTTTTTGGCTGGGCTTGTATAGGCCCCAGGGCCTTTAGCCTAGTACCTACCTATGAACCTATGAATATATTTTTGATATTCTGTAATACATCTCTTCATTTCCCTTGAGAAACAAACCCTCCTGATTTTATTCCTAAAAAATTATGTCTGCCTGGAAAAACACATTTATTCTTCAGTTTTAATCCCACTATACTAATTCAAATTCTTATTTCAAATAATATTATTTATCCATTCTTTGGAATTTTTCATTATTAATAGGTTATCAGCGTAAGACATATACAAAAAAAACTGCTTCTTCATAGAGTTTTAAAATACCTTCTGTAACTCTTTCTTTGGCTATTGTTATTTCTGCATTAATGACTAATGCAAACACAGCACTATGCAAACTATATCCTTGCTTAACCTGTCTCTGTCTGTCTTAACATCTTTAAATCTTTACATATAAAAAGACAACTGAAGAAGTTAAGAAATGTATTATGCTTCAGGCTGATGTATATATTCTATATAGTTATTTAACTGTAACTTTGAATTTTGTTCATACTATGAAATGCTTATCCTTTTTATGCTATTAGAAAAGTAAAATTTATCTGAGTAGAAATGTATTGTTTTAATACATATGTTATCATAATTGGGGGGTTAATTGCAAATTAAGAATTGCAGTAGAAATAATAAATAAGGATGTTTATACCATAAATAAATAAGTAAATAAAAATGTTCAAACGTATAAAAGAATGATGAGAACTGGATTGTTGCAGATGGGAAAATACCCTGTATGTGTAGAAGAGGAAATGTTGGAAAAGATATAGATGATAAGAATTAGAGACATATGATGTATGTTTCATTGATAAGTGTATTATCAAATTAGAGATTGCAAAAAGGAAGGGAAGGGTAATAAGGGGCTTATAGGAGGGGTATTTCAGGTGCAGCTAGCATTGGGTAAGACAGCAATTCAGGTCGTAGTCTGCTATAGGTCCCCAACCATGACCCAAAACTCACACTCCATGTTCCTGAGAACTCTGGAGAATATTAGGGTCCAACTTAACAATCATGGCTTTGTACGTCAGGCATAGATTGCCTCTGAGTAGGCGGTAAGCAACTGAGTAGAGCTGGAGTTTCTTTAGTCGAGCTGCATAGGACATCTGTTTGTAGCCCATGATCCTCTTGGTGAGGTACTTTTGGGGTCTCTCCAGTTGCTGCAGGTGTCTGGTAAGGTACATCCCAAAAGGGGCATTGTACTCAATTATGGGCCTGATGACGGATAAGTAAAGAGGCGCAATGACCTCCCCTGATCTAGATGTGAATCCCATCATGATTAGGTGGGCTATATAAAATGTTTTTCTAACCACTTTGGCCACGTGGTTGTCAAATGAGAGATTGCATATATATCTCTCCATATGTGTGTGCCATACACACACAGGGTCCACATTGTTGTATGTCCGTACACATCACGGATGACCTGTTGAGCCTTGCTACAACATGGACAGTTGTCACGTGTGCATACAGTAACAGTACAGGCAGTATATATAGCTGCAAATGTTACATTACTGTACTAGCCTGGTACAGCAGTTGCCAATGCTAAGCTCACATTATGTGACTATCATGCATGTCTTACTCTGTCACATCCAACTTTATATGGGTGTTTGCACTACTTCCCAAAACTGCCATTATGCGCAGTACTGTACAGACCATAGATAACATGTTCAGATGTTTGACATATAATGCTGAGCTACATATGTCACAGTTATGTCCCACTGCACACAGCTACATACTAAATTCTCCATGGCAGTAGTTATGCATGGCATCAGTGCATACATACCTACTGCTGCCACATATACATGTTTCAGAGTATGTACAGTACTATTCATAAACATCTACTACTTTCCTGTAGCTACAAATCTGTTACATACCTGTTTGTCCCTTTCAGGTCCATCTGTGTATGCTTTGACTACTTTTTTTTTTTTATTAAGTAAAGTTTTTTACTTTTTTTTTTTTTTTTTGGTTAGTTCTACAGTTGATGAATTGTGCAATTTAATGATTGCATGTGGGTATTGCAAGTACAATCTGCTTTCATAGGTATCTGCGCATGTGCATGTGATGCCCTCTGTACCAATTGGTGCCCAGCATTTGGTAAATGCATACAGCCTGCTGTGTGGTAATTGCAGTACTCACTGTCATAGCAACCCAATGCTATAAATTGCTAAGGTATGTAGGCGTAGCCTTTTCAGATTTCCAGGGTGGGGCCCATGCTTGTTTGCTGTGGACACTGTTGTGTAAGCCAGAAGGTTGGTATACGTCTTATTAATGAAGCTAGAGGTGTAGACAGTGATGTACATGTTGTACTCAGACCTGACTGCTGCCACTTCCAGTACAGAGCTATCAGTGTAGAGTTTAACTCACCCCTACAAATGCTTACACAACATTTATGTGACTATGTAGTTTCTTTTGTATTCATATAATTAACTGCCATACAAATGTAGTTATTGAGAACTATTCTTTTGGCACATGAACTGTTTGTGAACTGTTATAGTGTGAATATTAATGTACTCACTTCTGCAGGGTTTGTGTTTTTTATTGTTGACATTAGCACAGGGTTATCAGGACAACTGGACAATTCCAGTACTGTGTATGCCTACCTACACCTTTGGTAGACCCTAAACACACAAGTATATTTTAATTGTGGTGGGGGATCCTTACATACTGGACTTAAAGGATTGGTGTGTACCTGTTAGTTTATTAAGGCAGGTGGTCTGTCTGCATAGTTCCCAACTGTGAACCTATCCAAATGGTAGCCAGAAGTTACACTGTTATTCTTTGTCTGTGCAACTCACAGGTGTTTTCAGGACTGTTACAATGGCATTGTTACAGGCAGTTGCTACCAGTACATGGCTACATCCTTTTGTATTTCTGTGTTGTACTCCTACATAAGGGTATGCTTGTGGGGGTCCTACCAAAGCTATTTGCAGAGTGTGTAACAGCAGAATAGCTTATATGCCTGTGTGTTTGTGCCTCTGCCAGGCCTATTAAACACTCAGATACATCTTTGCATGTTGTAAGGGATAGGTAGTTAAAAGTGAGGTACACCTTACACATAATAGGGACAGTAAGTGTAGACTTGAGTGAAGCAGTGCATATGGATTAGTACTCCTTTTATGAAGTATGGGTGGTGTCTACTGTTATTATTGTCAGTATTAATTGTGTAATACCCCACCTTTCTGACTGACATCAGTACTTTTCAGAGGGATTCAGAGGGACACAGCTAAAATATGTTTCACAATCAGGGACATCCCTGAAAAGTAGTCACAGTTACTAGGTATGGCCTCTGCCCTAATCAGATATGCCACTGTTTGTCCTGCTTTGATAATGTGTGGGGGTTGTAAAGTGCCTCTATAACATTATTTGCTGCTTGCATGGCTGCTTCTCACATCACAGTCATGTAATGCAATTCCACAACTATTGCTGGTAAAGATCCACAGAACAAGCTTTGTGTTATGGCCTTCCTATTTTTCCTTTACATTCACTCATTGTAATGCATGATATATTTATTTCAGCACCAGGTTATTGTATATCTGCTGTGGCTTAGTGGTACTTCATGCAATCTAGTGTGTCCAAGGTCTGGGGTTCGAGACTGACAGAGTTGTTTTATTTTGCTGCTGAGCAGAACAAGGGCACTGACACAGAGTGACTAAGGCACTTTTAAGCAGTTGTAAGTGGGCTTGCGTGGGTTTGTGCGACGCTTAACAATGCTAAGCTTAGTGCACTCATGTGCACACTTGCTTAAACCTGCTAACTACTGCTTAAAAGTGCTTACTCCCGCTAACCCCTGCGCTAATTTGAAAGAAAAGGAAATGGGGAGATAGGAAAGTGGTGAAAAAGGGGGCACAAAGGGGGAAAGACAGTAGGAAAACAAGCTTGGGATGTGCAAGATGGGTGTAGGGAAGGTCCATAGCTGCCCATTTCTTTAACAGCAACAGCTGTGCATATGCAATGCATTTTGACGTAATTTTGAATCCTTCCACCCCTGGGAGAGGGGTGACGACAACAAAGTATGTTGTACTGCCAATTAGAATTATCAGTTTACATGTCCAGTGGACATGTGTGTGAAATGGGCAGCTATGTATGGGGCGTAATTTTTTTGTGGGTACAGATTGCCCTTTTTTTTTTTTTAGGTGAGAGTGGAAAGTGAGGTAGGGGAAGTAGGTATATTTGGGGAGGTAGGTTGGAGAGGTAAACAGACAAGACAAACAAGATGCATACAGGGGTGGAGTATGACACATGGGGTGGATGAACACAATTGACGGGGACGGATGTTTGGAAATCACAAGCCCATGAGCCCACAGATGGTAACAGTGGGACTGAGATCCCCCACCCATGGGCAGTCACCACTGAACCTTCACAGACCCGAGGGTGGCTGTGCTGGGGGCTGCATAGGAGGGGCCGGCTTACCAGTGAGTCGCGCCACTCTCACCTTGAGCTGGCATAGGGGATCAGTGGCTAAATGCTGGATCTCCCTACTCACCACAACCCGGACCCTTCGGAGGGTGACAGGTGGCCCTTCTCCGCCCACGCTTGCAGGGGGGGGGGGGTGAGCCCCATCCCCTGCAGTGCTTCCACCCAAAGGTGGCACAGGACCAACGGAGGAGGGCAGCCTGGGCTGGGCACTGGACATGCTGGTGCCAGGTGCATTCGCCAGCTGAGGAGGGACAGGTGGGTCCACTGGGACCGGCCTTCCCATACGTTCTGTGATTAGGTGTGTTTAATTACAACATAGACAACAGCATTCAAAATTAGTTGTAACAGCATGCAGTAATATTCCCATTAACCCAACGCACCAGGGTTACAACAGTTGAACAGCAAGCATAACACATGCATATATTGAACAACAGTGGACATTACAACAGCATGCAGGGATGATTGGTGGCAACAGGCCACCAAGATTGTGGTGTTTGAACAGGGCACATGCATCAAAGAAAAAACAGATTTTTATTGAACAATAGGACATATGTCCCAACAAATGTTATGAGATTATACATACCCATTGAAGTGTGGAATTGCATGGTTTACGCACATGGAGTAGGGGGTAAAAAGAAACATCCATTAACATATTATTAGTACTTTTACTCTACACTACATTCCTATTGACTGCAGGTGTATATCCCCTACATGTATTATTACACTAGGCAACATGCACTAGATTGTGTAATGGGTTTGGCTAGTTCATTATATACCTGACATATATCTGACATAGTAACTGTCCAAGCTGCAGATGTTACTGCTACATACTTGTATTTTATTTGTATATTGATGTATCTAAACATCTGGATGTGTTCACGTGACATTTTCACTTAAATTTCTACAGAACCCTACATTTCATGTAGCACACTCACATTTCTGGTGAGCACCTTGACAAGCTACTCGTCTGCCAGATTTACCTATGCATGACAGCCATTTAACAACTGTTGAGGACTGTTATATGCTTCACAGCTACTAGCACTTCCTTCATCCACTTTGTATGAGACTGCAGAACTGTGGATTGACAATACTTAATACAACAGTACTATTTATTGAAGGCAAGGGTACAACTACATTTCTAAGTAACTGACACAGACACACTCCAAGTATTAGACTTTTATTATTCACATTAAACACTCTTTTCTACAGGCTCTACCCTTAATTTGATATTACAGTGCATACAGAAGACATATTCAGGACATATTATACCTTTATTGATAGGTTACAACACTCTTTTTCAGGCAAGCTTACTTATTTTATATGACAGTACATGCAGAGATAGTATTCCAGACTGATTTTACCTTTATTAATGGGTTACTACACACTATTCCTGGCTCTCTGACTTATGTTATATAACAGTACATGCAGAGAATTTATTCAGGGAATTAATGTTTTATGCTTAACAGCTACTGGCACTTCATTCATCCACTTCATATGGGACTGCACAACTGTGGGTTGACAGTACCTAATACAACAGTACTATTTATTTTATGCAAGGGTACAACAACATTTCTAAGTAAGTGACACAGACACACTCCAAGTATTATACCTTTATTAATCACATTAAACACTCTTTTCTACAGGCTCTCTCCTTTATTTGATATTACAGTGCATACAGAAGACATATTCAGGACATATTATACCTTTATTGATAGGTTACAACACTCTTTTTCAGGCTTGCTCACTTATATTATATGACAGTACATGCAGAGATAGTATTCCAGACTTATTTTATCTTTATTAATGGGTTACTACACTCTATTTCTGGCTCTCTGACTTATGTTATATAACAATACATGCAGAGATTTTATTCAGGGCATTTTATAGCTGTATTATTGGGATACAACACTTTTGTCATGCTCTCTCACATATATTATATAACAATACATGCAGAATAATTACTAACCTGCCTGGTGGCGCAGCCTTAGCAGCCTATCTGCATAGGCTTGCTGAATCGTAGCACAGACACCTGCAGCTGTGAAGTAAATGAAGGGATATTGAGATATATCTATCCATTATTTAGACTATATTAGCATGTCTTACATACTGCATTCCATGGCTACCTACTTAGTAGTGGGGTATCTTGCATATGACGGGCCTCCTGGATCCATTGGTTCAGAAGGTCCTACTTCCGTCTCTTCAGGTCTGCATGGTGGTGACGGACCTGCTCATCAGTCCGAGGGACGCCTGTGGCACTGGTGAGTTCATGAATCAACCAGTTCCAAGCCTCTGCCTTATACTATATCCCTTGCAACTGGCCCTGCAGGAGTCGAGACTCATGATGATGGACTAGGAGCCAAACCATGTATTTTGACTCCTCGATACCCCAGCATTGTGCTCTAAAGCCTGTACCCTCTCCAGCACCAGACATTCTAACTACAGATGGGAGCTACAATCAGTTATGGTGATTATTCCCGGCTATGGTGCTTAAATATGATGACTTTCCCACACTTTTTTGGGATTGGCTGTTTTTTAACATTCTCGGCTGACTGCAGACATGCTTAGCAATGGTTAATCTACCATTTATACGTATATATATATATATATATATATGTTAACAGTGGATGCTTATCCTAAGCTGTCGTGGCTTAGTGGTTCAGTACTTTGATTATAGTGCACAGTGTCCTGGGTTCGAACCTTGTCATTGCTTTTAATTTTACTACTGTCCAGACAGGTTAGGGGCTGTGGCTGTGTTTAAGCAACTTTGCTCTACATTGCTCCACTTTGCCCAATGGTGCGCTGGTTGGCACGGCGTACACCTCCATGCAAACCGATTGCGCTAGGTAAAGCGCTATTTAGCTATGGGTGACTATATTGCGCTGGACAAAGCGCTACTTAACTATGGGCAACTATATTGTGCTGGGCAAAGCTCTGCTTAACTACGGGCAACTATATTGCGCTGGGCAAAACGCTGCTTAACTATGGGCAACTATATTGCGCTGGGCAAAGTGCTGCTTAACTACGGGCAACTATACTGCGCTGGGCAAAGCGTAGCTTAACTGCGGACAATTATATGTCAGGTTCCTTTCAAATATATACATTTTGTTCAATGATACATAGGCCATTTCAATGATTTTAGTAAGAATTTAATCATATCTGTCAGGAATTATTTCTTATACTCATTTTGAACATAAAATTGGAAGGGGAGTGGTGGGACTCAAACCGTGAATGCCTCCCCTTTGTGCGAATGCTCTACCACTATGCTATTACTATTTGGCATAATTTGCATGCACATTACTTATTATGCTCTTCCATGTCGAGATTGCTAACTGCAGCTAAGCAATGGGTACACCCGCGCACACACTCGCAAATACGGGCAGCTATATCGGGAATTAGAAAAAAAAATAATGTTTTACTTTTTATAACTGTGCTGGGGGTTTACAGTGTCAGGGAGTGTGGTATTGGGTACATGGGCATTTGAGCAGACTCGCTCTTGTGTGTTGACATTTTGCTTTTCACACACTTGTAGGGGCATGGACCTTTACACTGCTCGGCAGTCGGACACGGCCCCCTGCTTGCCTGCACGGTCCGTGTTAGACTTGGCGTTGAGTCAGCATGTCCTCATGAATATTCATGGCACGCTGACATCATACCATTCAACTGCAGCCTCTGAATAAGACTTATTTAGTCTTACACGGAGGATTCGTGAATCCAGGGGAGTGTTTTTGATTTATCTAATCTATGAGTGTTTTGCCATTGTTGGATCACTAAACCATTGAACAGAGTTAAGAGGGGATCACATTGCTAATGACTGTAGGATAAAGGGAGATGAGGACCATATATCTGTGGAATCTACTAGCAGGGGAACCAATGGAGGGGTACAATTTCCACTTTCTGTGTTTCCTTTTTTACTTAATTTGCACTTAGGATCTCTTCTAATGAAGTGGTCATAAAAAAGGGCTGCCAGACACTGCAGAGTGAACAGAAGGATGAAGACAAAGTTGACAAGTAACTAGTAAACATAGTGTCCAAGTCTAGTAATGGTAGTGGCAAGCAGTGGGTGAGTAAATTGAGC
Organism: Protopterus annectens; assembly: GCF_019279795.1. Taxonomy (NCBI): domain Eukaryota; kingdom Metazoa; phylum Chordata; order Ceratodontiformes; family Protopteridae; genus Protopterus; species Protopterus annectens. The sequence continues at coordinate 1,012,724,729 of NC_056737.1, forward strand.
CAAGTGAAGGTAGGTCATAGTGAACAGTTCCATGAAGACAATCCAGTGGAAGATGTAATTCTATTTAAGGGACATGGTCTGATGAATGGTGGATTGTGCCATTATTCTGATGCACTGATAAATGGACTTTTGCAGATTTAAATCTGTGGGCTGCAAATATTGTCTGTGCTTTATTATATCACTATGTTGTACTTGGGATTTTGTACATAAAGAATGTTTTACTTACCTGCGTGACTGAAGAAGGGTACATAGCTTGAATTTTATATATTAGGTTGCAATTTATGGGAAAGCATTGGTGCATGTAGACGAATATTTTCTGTCTGTTTTTTTCAACCAGAATCCAAGCAATGAATGCTAATTCTTATTATGTGAATATATGTGGGGGAGGGTAGTAATTGCATTACTGGTGACATGGTTTTTGACATTTTGTCTTCTCACTGTTTTACAAAAGTGAACTATTTCTGATGCTGTAACTATTCAATTTATTTTAACCTTCTTATTCATCAAGGATACCCATATCTCCAGGTTAGTAGCGCAGCATGATGCCCCAGAGATCATCCATGCGCAACTATCAGCAGGCAAAACCACATTTCAAGTCGTAGCCGGTTATAGATCACCCACCGTGTCCCAAGATGCTCACTCTGCATTCCTTGAGACATTGGAAAATATAAAGGTCCTACCCAACACCATAATCTTGGGTGATTTCAACTACCATGGTAAAGACTGGATGAACTACCAATGTTCCAACTCCTATGCTCAGCGATTCATAGAATTTATAAATTCAAATGCCCTTGAACAACTAGTATGTTCCCCCACTAGAGGGGACAACATATTGGATTTAATCATCACAAATATGGGTGCCCATTGTACCACACCCATTATCACTCCCTCCTTGGTCAGATCTGACCACAAACTGATAACCCTGGACATCCTCACCCCTCCACCTCCCCCGTCAAAGAAACCATAGTTAAAAACTTTCCAAAGCAAACTTCAAACTACTTGCATCTGAAGTGGAAAGCTTCACTATTTCCTTGCAGAAGGATAATGATATCCAGGATGTAGACTCCGACACCAAGGCACTCTATATGCATCTTCAGGATTGCATGGACTGTGCTATCCCAAATAAAACCAAGACTCCTTCCTCAAGCAAGAAGAAACCAGTCTGGTGGACCCCGGCCATAAGCAAACTTTACAATAAAAGGAGGAGACTTATACAAAAAAAGGCCAAATCTCAAGTAGAAAAATCATCCCTGATCAGCATTAGTAAGAAATTGAGGGCCCTCATCAAGTCAACTAAAGCTAATTTTGAAAAGAAAGTTGCCAAGGATGCCAAGGATAACCATAAGGCCTTCTATGGCTACGTCAAAAACCTAAATGGCAACGCTCAGGTCTGTTCTGAGCTAGTACAAAATGGAACAAAATACACTGACCCCACTGACATTGCCAACATCTTGGCTGACAGGTTCAGTGCAAATTCCCCCACCCCCACCCCATACAGGGCGGGCCTATTACCATTCCAGGGGATTGTGTAAGTCCAATTATTACTGATACGTTGGTAAACAAGGCTCTATCTAAAGCTAAAAACACTGCCTCCATGGGACCAGATGGTGTCCCGGGCTGTGTCATACGCGAGCTCCAAAAGGAATTAACCCCGCATCTTAATACCCTGTTCAGTCTCAGCCTCTCCACAGGATGTGTGCCCATAGAATGGCGCACGGCAATGGTGGTCCCACTACACAAGGGTGGGGCCACAACTGACCCTGGGAACTACCGACCAATAAGCGTGACCAGTCTGATATGTGAGGCTATGGAGCAAATCATTATGGAACTCATAAATGGAGAGATTGGGAACCTCCAGTCGCTGGACCCCACACAGTTCAGCTTCGTCAAGGGCAGATCATGCCTCCTGAACCTGGTGGATTTCTTTGAGACAGTTACTCAGGCTATAGATAAGGGAAAGGAGGTACACATGGCTTACCTTGACCTTGCTAAAGCATTTGACACCATTCCCCATTCAGGTATTATTGATAAGCTCACCAGCCTGGGCATAAACCATTACGTCACAAGATGGATCACAAACTGGCTCTCAGACAGATCCCATAAAGTAAGAGTAGTGGGATCTATGTCCAAATCCAGACCAGTAACAAGCGGTGTGCCTCAGGGCTCTGTCCTGGGACCCCTCCTGTTTGGCATATACTTCTCAGAAGTACAGGCAAGCACGGAAGGACTGTGGCTGACTAAGTTTGCGGACGACTGCAAACTGGGTGCTATAATAGAGTCTCCGGCTGACATGGAGATCCTCCAGAAGGGCCTAAATAAGACTGATGCATGGTGTTAAAGCCATGGTCTCAAGCTAAATGCAAAAAGATGCTTAGTAATCCCCTTTGGAAAAAACAGAGTACCCGAAAACTACAACATAGGAGGTAATCCCCTGAAATCTGACGAAGAAATAAGGGGTCTAGGGACCCAAGTAAATAGTCAGCTTTCCTTTGATAACCATGTTGCCAAAGTGGTTAGAAAATATTTCTATGTGACCCATCTGATCATGAAAGGGTTCGCATCAAGATCTAAGGATGTAGTGGTGCCCCTCTACTCTTCCCTCATCAGACCCATTATTGAGTACAATGCACCAACTGGAATGTACCTGGCTAGACATCTCCAGCAGCTGGAGAGACCACAGAGGTACCTAACCAAGAGGATTACTGGCCTCAAACAGTTGCCCTAAGCAGCACAATTGAAAAAGCTAAAACTGTTCTCTGTTGCATACTGCCTTCTCAGAGGCAATCTCTGTCTAACATACAAAGCCATGTCCAACCCAGAATTGTTGAACATGCTTCATCTTAGCAAAACCAAATCTACTCGAGCTACATGCTCTAGGGATATAAACCTCAACACAACAATGAATAGAACATGCTGGAGGGATAGATTCACAGATACTTCCCTTACTATGGAACAGGGTCCCGATCTACATAAGACAGAGCCCCTCACTATCACTCTTCAAGAGGAACCTTGATGAGTGGATGGGTAACAGAAAGTTCACACCAGGGATCACACCAACAGCACTACTAGATAGGGGCCAAGGGTACTAGCTGCTAGTATAAGGGTCTAGGGAACTACTAAAGGGGAGGTGAATACCGCACAACGTGGCTGGGCTAATATATGCCTTCGGGCAGATAGCCCAGTACCAACCTATGAACCTGTAAAATAATTGGCAGATAGTGTTATCACAGAAGTCTTCTTATAAAATAATTAATATAAAATAATAATCTTATAAATAATTGGGTGATGGTGTTATTACAGAAGTCTTTATTTTATGTGAATGCTGGGAAATTATGTGACAATGATGGCAATGTAGGAACTGGTCCACCCCGGTAAAAGTAAAGTGCAGCAAACTTCTGTATTTCAGCTACAGAAGGGAACAACTAGCCTGTAACGAGGGTAAATATGGGGAAATATATGTTATGCTGGAACAGTACTGTCATTGTTCAGATCAATTAATTCTGAATACATTACCCGTGTGACTCAACAAAAAGGAACCAATGCAGGGTCCAAACTTAGAATCTCACCACCACCACTCGAACACAATGCAGGCAAAATGAGGCACCAGCTATTAGAACATGTACCAAACACGATTTATTGCTTCAACAAAATGAAAGACTAGACTAAGCGCTTTCACCAGTCCACCTGGTTTCATCAGAGTCATACTCACTCAATCAACTTGACTCATTTTATACATACCCAAGTATCCTACAACTTAATTAATTAATTGATTGATTTAAACAGTTGATACCATGACCTAAAATTCACAGTTTCATATATTATACAATAAAATATTTCCTTCTGTCATAAAAGTACACCTAATGAATATAATAAAATATAATAAATAAAAACTGTAAATATATTATAAATGTTTGTTATGAAATTCATAGTTGAATGCTTCATTTTTCCTTTTTAATTTATTTGTTTTATATCATACTTGCTCTGTATCTTAGTTGAGGTTTTAGAGAAATATAGTCATTCAATCCTGGAAACTTTGTGGCATTTAGCCTTAACTGCCATTCCATTTCTAATAGTGCTACTTTGTTATCTATGTCACCATTAAAAAAGGGCATTACTCTATCCACTATAAAAAATATAAATTTACTAAAATTTACACAATTTTTGCTATGTGTGTATAAAGCATTGTGCTCATCATGCTTTTTTATACTTCTCTTATGCTCACCTATCCGGTCTCTCAGTTTACGGGTGGTCATGCCAATCTAATATGCTTCGCATGACATACAGGTTGCTATGTATACACAATTTTTTGTGTTACAATTACACAGACCAGGACATGCTATTGTACGTTGATAACCCTTTACACAAATATATGCTCCCTCGGCAATAAATCTACAACCACTACATTTTCCACATTTACTCATATGTGACCTCTTGTATCGTTTAGTTTCTTTTTCTAAGATGTTTTTCATATTGTTACCTCTACTAAAAACTATATTTGGACTCTCCCCAAGGATCATTCTATTTTGTTCACTTATACATTGGTCCCATATGTTTTTAACACTGTTACATAATTCCATCGCTTTATCATTAAATATCAGGACAAAATTAAGTTCGCCCTTCTCAGTATGTTTGTCTTTTATTTTGTCTATCTGTAACGTTATATTATTACTACCTCTTAGTATCGCAATATAAACTGTTTTTCTTTTCTTATATATTTCTTTTTTGACTTTGATCAACAAAGACTGGGGATATCCTCTCTCTAGGAATAGCCCTATCAAATTATACATTTCTTTTTTAAACATTTCATCATCACTTACCAATTTAGATAGACGGACCATTTGTCCTTTTATCACCCCCTTCCTTTGATGCAGGGGGTGACAACTATTAAAATGCAACATGGAATTGGAGTAACTTGGCTTTCTATAAATGTTACTCATCAATTTTCCATCTTTTTTCACTAAGGAGATGTCTAGGTAGTTTATTGAGGTTTCATTCCATATGTAGGTAAACTTAAAAAATTCCGTGGAATTGTTTAAGTATGTCATAAATTCTTTTACTTTGTCTTCTCCACCTTTCCATATTATAAGCACATCGTCTAAAAATCTATTATACATCAAAATTCTGTCCATGAATTTTGATGGAAAAATGAAATACCTTTCCCATGCAAGTAAAACCAAGTTGGCATATACTGGGGCGCATCTCGCCCCCATTGCCACTCCTTTAGTTTGTTGATAAGTTTCACCTTCAAATGCAAGGTAATTGTTAGTTAATATCAATTCCATAAATTCATGACAGATATTTATACTATCTTTATTGAAGTTCTGACTATTCATTAAACTATTATAAAATAGTTTTAAACCTTCTTTGTGTGGAATTGTTGGAAAAAGGTTTACTACATCAATAGTTAAAAAAAACTGTATGTGTTTATATCTAATTCATAAATTCCTTTAAGCCTTCCTAAGCAATGCCAGGAGTCTTTTAATATGTGTGGGGTATCAATCAAAGCTTTTTTACAGAAATGGTCCACAAAGGCTGCCATGGGTTCTGTTTTAGAACCCTTCGCCGATACTATAGGCCTAAATTGTAGATGGTCAGTTCCTTTGTGGACCTTCGGTATCCCGAATATTTTAGGCATTTTTGGAAATTTTACACTCAGATATTCAAATTCTTCCTCATTAATTGCACCCTGATAAAGTGCGTCAGATAGCTGAATAGCTATCTTAATATATGCCCTGTTCACTTCATGTAATGATGCCACCACATATGTATGTTCATCTCCTAACATTTTCATAATGTGTCCAATGTAGTCTATTTTACTCATGACAACTGTACCGCCTCCTTTATCTGGACGCATACATCTATATTCATTATTTGTTGTTAATTCATGCAGTATTTTTCTTTCATTTTCATTTAAATTATCTTGAGTCTGGCCACGTTGTGCACATATTCTCCTGTAATCTCTTTCCACCATTTGTTCAAATACACTTATTTCCCTATTAGAAGGTGGCATACATGTACTTTTTCTCTTTAACATAGATGTGTCAGAATCTGTACCTGTATTTCCCCTCATTTGTCCTAGAGTAGAGAAGTATAACTTCAAATTTAATTTTCTCGTATATAATCTCAAATTAATGAGTACTTGTGTTATATCAAGTTTAAAATTTGGGATAAAACTAATCCCCTTACTAAATAACTCAAAATAAGTCTGATCTATAACCAGGTCAGTGTAATTATATATTGTATATCCTTTGTTTCTCACGATTTCATGTTTCAAAATAGACTCTATTCCTACCACCTCTTTATAGGAAGTAACACTTCCTTCATTCCGTTATTTAATGTGCCTCTAATATTTGTGTGTGCATTCATACTATCAATATTTTCATTTCTTTCAATTGTCTCATTTACCCCTAAGAGTATATTTTGATGTATGCCCCTTTGATTTTCATCAATTGTTACACTGCTCTCACTATTCTTTGTTATAACAGTGTATGTAATGTTACAATCCTGGGCCTTTAATTCATTTCCTTGAATAATGTTGCATCCAATCATTTCATCTACAACATTCCTACTACTATCAAAATCTAAACTTGTACAATAGTTTTGATCTCAGCATGTTGGAGGACACTACCATTCAATTGAATAACAAGTTTTCGCCTCTTGCTGGTATCATTAAAAATGACTCTGGTGACTTTAGCCTGTACAACTTCAGTGATGTTCATTTTGATAACGAGATGCTTTCATTGTTCTCTAAGGGGTTTAGTTTTGTACCATCTAAATTTATTAATATTGTTAACACAATTTTAGATGTTAAGCTTTTTGTCAGGAAATTGAATTTCAAGATACTACTTGGTGATCATGTAGACCCTGTGGCATCTCACTTACATGTCCCCAGTACTTTTAACCCCCCCCTACATCCTGTGTTAGAGACGTTTGAGAGGTGTTGTGAATTAGATCTGAGGTATATGGCCAACAACACCGTCCATAACTACGGTTCTATTAACATAAGTAAATGTGAGAGAGATCTCATTGAATTTTTAGGTACCCAAAACCTAAGGTTTTGCAAACCAGATAAGGGGGGTGGACTGGTGGTGTTTACGAATCCTGATTATGAGAACAGGATGTACGAAGTGTTAAAATCTAACAAGTACGTCCTGAGTTCTAGATCTGAAGTCAATTGTGCGTATAAGTTGATTAATGACACCATTGAGGATTTGTTCATTGAGAACAAAATTGATTTAAAGACACATGATTATTTAATTACATCTTACCCAAAATTTTCATGCGTCTTTGGCATCCCTAAAATACATAAATGTATTGATAACCCCCCATTGAGGTTATTGGTGGATAGCAGGGGCACCCCAACATATACATGTGCGAAATTGATAGATTCCATCCTCCAGAAATACGTTTTGAAAGAGGTACAGATCTGTAAGGACTCCTGGTCCTATTTGGAAAGCATTAGGGCGATCACTTTTGACACAGACATGAACTTTATCACTATAGATGTCAAGGATCTATATAGTAGTATACCCCAGGACATAGCTTTAGAATGGGTTAGCCTCATGATGAAGAAACACAATGCTCCAGCGAGTGAGATAGATTTGGTGACAACACTTGGGGATCTGGTGTTGTCTTACAACTTCTTCATATTTTGTGATGATTTTTTCAAACAAAAAGTAGGCGTAGCCATGGGGTCGCCATGTGGGGGTAGTATGGCGAACTTGGTTATGGCCTACTGGGAGTCTAACCATGTGTTTTCGTCTTTAAACCCTTATTATGAGAAAATCATATTATATACGCGTTTTTTAGACGATATATTTATTCTTTCTTGTATTACAGAAAATGAAGCTTCCATGTTGGTTAATTACCTTAATGGTAGTACTCACTTTCTCGAATTTACATACACGTTCTCTACTGCAAGTATTGCATACTTGGATGTATGGTTGCAAAAAGATTTTCAGCACAATTGTTTTACCTCTAAGATACATCGTAAGAAGACATATTCTAATACTTTCTTGCACTTTACCAGTTGTCACCCTTTTTCCCAAAAAAGATCTGTGGTTAAGGGACAACTGGTACGAGAATGATTACCTTGTATGATGATTTCTGTGAGGAGTGTTTAAATCTGAGGAATATGTTCATGGCAAGGGGTTATCCTGATAGCTTGTTGGATGAGTTGATTCAGGAAGTGACTGATAAACGTCTGGATAGGTTGTATATACCTTTGTTACCTGTAGTTACTCATATAGGGGCAAATACAACAATTCCAGTAAACACCAGTACTTGCATTAATATAGTGGGTTCTGATAGCACAAATGGTACTAACAATGCTGACTTGGTTGAGCAACTTGATGCAATTACTGACAAGAACATACCTTTAGCTTGTGAGACAGCCTCTGAGGTTGTTGATGAGTCTTCTTTAACATGTGCATTTACTACCACTTTCAATTTGAATAGTGGTTTATGTAAGGATATCATTTTTAAAAACTGGGAACTGTTTAAAATGTATCCTGATATTTATAAAAAAGTGGGTCACCAACCCCGAGTGGTTTATAAGAGGGGTAAAAATATGAAAAACATTTTGGAAGTGAAACCTCCTGGATTAGTGTGTAATGCAGGCATGCATAAATGCCAGAGCTGTAATTATTGCAGATTCATTGAGGAAGGGACACATTTTAGTATATGCAATTACACACATAAGATAGCTTTCAAATTGAATTGCAACACAACATATGTGATATACTTGGCAAGATGTAAATCATGCCCAGCCTTCTACATAGGTAAAACTGTGAGAAGGCTGAGGGAACGTATATATGAACACACATATGCTATTAAAAAGTTGAAAACGGAGAACGCTCTAGCCAAGCATATTAGTGTTTACCCCAACCACAGTTTCAAGTTTATGGCGATAGATCATATCCCTATGGATCAGAGAGGAGGCCCCAGACCACTAAAATTAGAAGAGGCAGAGTTAATTTGGCAGGTGAGACTGTATGCTTATAGGCATCCTGGATTAAATGACACCTGCTCAATTGCCAGTATTTTGAAATTAAAAAACCTTATAAGATGACATTGTCACAGTATATGTACCTGTTGAATACAAACTTGTTTTTCTTTTTATCTTACTTTATTTTCCTTTTTATTTTTTATTTTGTATTTATGTTATTATTATATATATTTTTCACATTATTTAGTTTTTGTAATGTAGGTTTTATACTTATGGTCATAGTATTACTACTTATTACGAAAAGTAAGTTGATGCAGGCTGCTCTCCAGTGTTTTAAGAATTGGAAAACACACTTTTAAATTAATTAATTGATTAGTTAATTGAATAATTTATGACTGTATATAAACGTGGTTGTAACTTGTTGTGTCATTTCCTTTGAAGAAGGCAAGCATTGGGCTTGTCGAAAAGCGCTTTGGTTATTCTCAGTAAAATATCTATTTTATATTTAAAAGGTCGCTGGTTTACGTTTGTTTTCATTTATTACTATTTTAGGGAGCTAACATGAAAGTTTGAGTAATGACAAGATATGGGGGTGGAGTCTTAATTTGGCTTTCTTAGGAATACTATTTGGATGAACTGCACATAATCCATGAAATGGATAGTTTAGAAAAAAATGTTTTATAAAGTCCCATATGGAGGGATCTCTGTTATTCAATGCTTCTTAAAATAGGAATAATAATAATTTATAATGAGGTTGAGGGCCCAAAATATATAAATAGAAGGCCGCTTAAACAATGCATTCCACTGCCATTGTCCTGTACCTTTCCCACTTAACCATTCATTATTGACAAATGGCAAATATGTGTTGTAAAAGTTAACATATCACATATTGTAAAATGCTTTCAGTAAGAGAATGTGAAAATACATGACCAACGCTCTGGTGTTTCAGTCATAAAGTCTTATAACCCTTTAAAAACTTAATTGCATGCACTGTGTGGAGATGGGATGGTAGGAAGTAGGGGTGTATTGCGGAGCATATATTCTTATGGGAGAGTCATGTTTCTGCAGGGCCATGTTAGAGCATGGGGAAAAAAGAAGACAGATAAAGTGGAGAGGTTATTGGTGAGACTCAGTTACAACAGGATGATTTAGGGTAGAGTACTGGAGATGTTATCTTTTAGGGTAGGGTAGGAGCAGGGTGTCAGCTGTAGATATAACAGGACAGAGAAGATGGTCTGTTGAAGCAGATGAAGATATTAGACTACAACTAAAGACAAGAGGGACATAAAGTGGTAACATCCTAGGAGGAGAATACAAACAGCCAAGAGGGTTATACACCACATTGTAAGATACAGAATGAAAGGGGAAGACAAGGAAACAACTGTGAAAAATGTATTGATAGCCAAAAATAGAAAATTGATCCTTTGTATCCTGTACCCCAATGGGGGGAAGAGCTGGTGGTAAATCTACCCAAAGGTCTCAAACATATTTATGTAGGTAGGTAATAGTCTGCTAAAGTTTGAAGGAAATTGGGGACAGTTGGGAGACAGAGGGTAACTGTGAGTCAGTATAAGTATGATGTTGTCATTGCAAGGAGTAGTCTGAACTGTGATCTGCATATGTGGTAGAAAACAATAGAGGAGGCAGAAACTGAGCGTAAGAAAGGGGAAATGAAAGTTTCCAAGGGATTGGACACTGTGGTTATTCAGTGTTATACAGAAATATAGAGAGAAAACTCTCAAATGAAGGTCGAATTTGATGTCAATGGCAGAATGGATGAAATTCAGCTTGCTAAGAACTGGAAGCACAAGGAAGCAGGGCAACTTAATTTATCCTAAAAAGGTATGATGGTCTAAAATGATGCTGAGCAGGTAAGGATTAAGGGGATATGATTGTAATGGAAGTTAGAGGAGGTATTTTATGGTTAGTTGAGGTTTACAGGACAGAGTGAAAAGGGTTAAATAATTAAAGGATGTCGGGTGTTGGAACTTGTCATAGACTGCACATTTTCAGCTAAGAAAACTGGTGAATGTTCGGCATCTGCAATCATTTGTGTTTAAACATATATAAACACATAGTATTCATATGTCAGGAGATTACTGTATGCACTTTTCTTAAAGCTCAATAAACAAGATAAAGGTAAGAAAAACAGTATTGGCCTAGAAAATCTGTAACTAAAATAATTAAAGGGCATGTTTTTCCACTCAGATGCAGAAATAATAAACAAATGATAATGGTGGTAATTTCAGCATAATAGCAAAACATCTAGACTGTAGAGTACATTGTTTTAAATTCATAAGACAGAAACACATTTACACTCTGCACTCTGGGATGTCATAGGCATTGTTATATTTTTGTTATACACAATTATAAATCGGAAGATTGAACAATGCAGTTGTTCTTTTGAGCAGAAAAACATAGCAACAGAGAATACAGGTTTTCAGAAACAAGGACTGTTGCTGTAGAAACTGTCAGAGGTTACCATATAGAAAGCTCTGGAATGCTATAATAAGCACACAGCATTCCACAACAAAGCAATTACATATTGTTTAACACACATCTGAGGCATTTTAGCTATACATGATGGTAAGTAAAGATTGCTAATTAGTATGCAGCTGATGGATATACTAATGAGGTGAGAAAAGAAAAAAGAAAAACAGACAGAGGCTAATATAAACAAAGCAGACACAGTTGTAATTGTACCTGCTCAAAAGAGGACAAACAAACTCTACTAAGGCATAAAAAGCAAGAGTGAGAGAAGACAGCAAAGCATTTATTTGAAATAGTCTGGCTCTACAAAGAGCAGTTGTGTGGGATGGCCGTGGTTAAAAGGCCTTTTTACAGGAAGTTAAGACTGTGTGTTCAGTTATAAATGGAATATAGGAAAAACAGTGAGAAGCATTAACAATAAATAAAACTGGTGGCACTCTGGATGAAAACATTAAACTTATTAATTACTGAAATTGTAGTGGGGTGATATGGCACCTACCTGCTCTTGGGCAGCTCAGGAAGGTTAGGTACTCACCAGACATAAGGCAAAGTGTACAACACAAAAAAAGGTGATCTCTGCGGCACTTGAGAGGCTATCTAGCTTGCGCAGCTACATAACTTTGAAGATATATTCAGATCATGACTTGAAACTTCAAATCACATAAAAAATTAAAATTAATATCGACACAAGTTTTAAAGAGTTTTTAGGCCGCACTCACCTCACACAAAATGGATGACAAATATTTTGACTAGACAACAGAACCTGACTTACTGTAATTAAAAAGAAAGTATACACATCCATAGTCATTCTACATGCTATCTGTAAAATGATGCCATGAGGAAATTTATTGTGAACCCCCCCCCCCCCCCGCAGTTTCATTTCCCCTTAGGTGGAGAAGGTTGTTTACATTCTCTAGCAGAAGCTAACCAGCAGGCAAGGAGGTAGGTAGACTCAGAAGCATGAATTATAAGGTGTGAATCGGTCATACTTCTCAACTGTACAGATTTTGGTATAATGTCCAAATTTATACCTCATATTTTTGGTCTGTTTCTCACACAATAGTGGTTTTCTGGCAAATCATTGGCAAATCATTGAGGGCTGAAGTCAGAAAATATAGACATATATTTGAGTTTCAGAATTCATACCTTTCAGAAAATTCATGCTAATGCAAATCTTGTTATTCTAGCAACTTTCTAAGTTTGTAAGAGGAGTATTTAAAAAGTGTCCCTATTTTGGTGCCTTTGTGTTCACATTATTTATGGCTTTGTACAAATTTCTTGCTGTAAGAGTTTGAGAGGTATGTGTGTGACTCAGCATACTTATAAATAAATCAGGGATCTCTCCTGTTTGGCACCTACCTCTCTGAAGTAAAAGCCAGTACCAAAGAGCTCTGGCCGATATGTTAGCAGATAACTGCAAGCTGACAACAGTCGTTGCATCCACAAATGACTCAAGCATTCTGTAGGAATGTTTTTCCCAAATAAATAACTGGTGCCAAAATGATGGACTGAAACAAAATGCACAGAAACGCACTATTGTGTCCTTTGGGAAGTTGTTTAGCCTGGGAAACTACCACACTGACTATATGCAGTTAAGAGTTGACCCAGTTGTTCAGGATTTGGGACGGTGACCTAACTTTCTACCAGCATCTGTCCATTATCATAAAAAGTCCTATACTGCACAGCTTATAAATAAAGGGATTGTATCTAGATCTAGGAATGTCACTGTCTCCCTTTACTCAGCCCTCATTAGGCCAGTCACAGAGTATAATGCCCCCTTTGGCCATGTATCTGTCCAGACACATGCAGCAGCTCAAATATCCACAGAGATACCTTACTAAAAGGATACAAGGCTTAATCAGAATGTACTACATGGACTGACTCAAAGCCCTGTCACTATCCTCTGCATCCTACAGACTGTGAAAAGATGGCCTGTGTCTGGCATACAAGGCATCCTCTGACCAAGTACTGATGGATTTACTGCACATCAGCAAGTGAAATGACATAAAAATATTCTCTCTAGGGATTTAAACCTCACCCGGAACATCTGCAGAATGGTTTGGAGAGACAAGTATATCTTGCAGAGAATACCACTGCACTGAAACAGACTTTATATTCATGTAAAGTAAAGCTCATCCCTGTCCATATTCCAGCAGAATTTGAATCTATGGATGAGAAACAGAATATTTACCCCAGGACTGCCATCTGTACTACTAATGGACCAAAGCAGCCCCTAAATACATGATTCCAAGCAGGGGTCCCCTCACGTTACCTAAGGTATGATCCCAGTTAATCTCACTAGGCTTAATATATAATTAGTGAGCACTGGATGACTAAGGCTAATCTAACACCAATGAGATAGGTCAAGTCAAGCATCAAAAGGGAAATTGGCTAGGCATAAAACTTCCCAAAGAACAGTGAGCGTGGTACTTACCTGCAAACATGAGTTCTAAATGACATTGGGTTTGCACAGCTATCCTACAAAGGTGGAATTGGGTTGAGTCTTTGTTTGAATAAAAGTCTGTAGACTGTCAAGCATCAGACAGTTAGTCACCTTTGACTTCCCCCTTACAGAAAGGGAGTATTTATTCAGTGTGATGGTAGGGTAAGGTAGGAATCTGACCAGTCATCGTGTTTCTGTACATAGCATTGTGTCACCTGTCAGAGAACTATATGTGTATTTCTTTTCAGGATTCAGGTGACATACTACAATCATATGGGAGGTTGGGAAGTGGTTAAGCCTCACCATGTGGAAATAAAGATTAGCCATGAACATTAAATCGGAAAGGCACAAACAGCTCAATAATGTGATCCTGCATAATGCACTCACTAGGCTGAATAAGGAGAAAGTAACAGTCAGCTGCCTGTCAGGTGCCAAGATCCACCACATAACGCACGCACTCAGGTCCTTCAACAACAGGTACAAATATGACTCTGTCATTCTACATGTGGGTGTGAATGACCTGAGACACACCTCCCTGGACTACATGAAAAGGGACATGGAGGAGCTCTCTGATTACGTAGCCCAGGCGGGTATGACCCTAGCCCTGAGCAGCATCCTACCATTACCCAGAATGATACCACTGTACAAGCAGAAAATGATTGATTTCAACAGTTGGCTAAGTTTCTGGTGTCATTCTAAGGTGATCCAGTATCTGTCTGCCTGGGATGAAATGATTGACAGACCTCGATATTTTGTAAGAGATGGCCTGCATCTGTCACCCCTGGGCTTCCAGATACTGGCCAAGGCACTTGCCACCCCTATAGTGCCTTTTTTAGGCAGTGTTCCAAAGATCAAATTACCACTGTAACAGCTACAAACAAATGCAATTTGAGGGTCATGCTGCTCAACACTAGAAGTCTAAATCTCAAACTGCACTCACTCGAAGCACTCCTTAAAAAGGAGAACATCGATGTTTGTGCTGTAACAGAAACCTGGTTCAAGGCAGCAGAAAGCACCCCTGCACTACCAGGCTATAACTCATTCCACACCTTTCTGCCCCAGAACTTGGACCAAAGCTCCAAAGGCGGTGGTGTTTCCATATTCATAAAGGATGTGCACACCTCTAGACTGGTAGCCCAACATAACACATCAGAGATACTTTGGGTGCAGCTAATACTGGGTAAGACAACAATCCAGGGTGTAGCCTGCTATAGGTCCCCAACCATGTCCCAAGACTCACACTTCATGTTCCTAAGCACCCTGGAGAATATTAGGGTCCAACCTAACACTCTCATACTGGGCAACTTCAACTACCCCTCCATTAACTAGGAAAACTACTCATGTACCAATATACTTACCCGTTTCCTGGAATTCATTAATTCCAATGCCCTGGACCAGCTCATTCTTACTCCCACTAGAGGTAGCAACATCCTTGACCTGGTCATTACTAACATGGGTGACCATTGCTCTACACCAATAGTCAACTCCACCCTGGTTAGATCTGACCACAAACAAATCACCTTGGAAATCCACATTAATCCCCCCCCCCCCACCCCCGCAAAGGTAACCACCATGAAAAAGTTCTCCAAAGCTAACTTTGGGCTCCTGAAAACAGAGGTAGCTAACTTCACGACACCCATGCAAATGGAGAATAGTTGCAGGACCACAGAATCATACACCAATGCACTATACGAACAGGTATACAAATGCATAGACCTTGCCATACCCAATAGAACCAAGACTCTCCTCCAAAAAAAGAAAGCCAACCTGGTGGTCTTCTGCCATAAACAAACTCTACAAGAGAAGGAGGAAACTGATGCAGAATAAGGTGAACTCCCAAGACTGGAAAAATTCCCTTATTAGCCTCAACAAAAAGTTGAGATCCCTCATCAAATCCTCTAAAGCTAGCTATGAAAACAAAATTGCAGCAGACAGTAAAGACAACCACAAGACCTTCTATATTTATGTAAAGAATCTCCATGGCAATACCCAGATTTGCTCTGAGCTACTGAACAATGATACTTCCTATACTGAACCAACAGATATTGCCAATATACTGGCTGACAGATTCAGTGTCAACTTTACCACTCCCCCCAAAGGACCAATCGCAATAGCAGTAGATTGCCAGGTACCCAGTATTACTGCTGCACAGGTTAAAACAGCACTGTCCAAGGCCAAGAATGCAGCTTCTATGGGACCTGACAATATCCCTGGCTGTGTTCTACATGAACTACAGCATGAACTGGCACCTCACTTGTGTGCCCTGTTCAATCACAGCCTCACCTCAGGCTTTGTCCCTACCAAATGGTGCACTGCTACAGTCATCCCTCTCCACAAAGGAGGAGCGACTACAGACCCTGGGAACTATCGCTCCATTAGCCTGATGAGTCTGATATGCAAAGCTATGGAATGCATCATCATGGACCTAATAAACAAGGATATAGGGAATCTACAAACTCTGAATCTCACACAGTTTGATTTTGTGAAGGGTAGATTATACCTGCTCAACTTGGTAGTCTTCTTTGAGTCAGTCACCAGAGCTGTGGATGAAGACAGTGTGGTTCATACAGCCTACCTTGATCTGGCCAAGGCCTTTGATAACATTCCCCACTCAGGAATCATAGAAAAACTCACTAAGTTAGGCATCAACCCATATATTACTAGGTGGGTTGCAAACTGGCTCACAGGTAGAACTCACAGTGTGAAAGTAGCTGACTCCAAGTCAGACTGCCAACCAGCCACGAGTGGAATCCCACAGGGTTCGGTCCTGGGTCCTCTCCTGTTTGGTATTTACTTCTTTGAAGCCCAAGCCAACACTTAGGGACTCTGGCTGACAAAGTTAACAGATGATTGCAAGTTGGGAGATATTATTACCTCCCCAAGTGATGCATACATCCTACAGAAAGGCCTCACTGAGACCAACGACTGGTGTCAGAACCATGGCTTTAAGCTCAATGCCAAAAAATGTGTCGTCATCCCCTTTGGGAAAAACCCAGTTCCCCTGAATTACCACATTGATGAACACAGAAGTTGTTATAAGAGATCTGGGTACACAGGTTGATAGCAACCTCTCTTTTGACTACCACATTGCCAATGTGGTCAGAAAGTGCTTCTATGTGGCATATCTCATTACTAAGGGTTTTGCATCTAGGAAGAAAGAGATCATTGTCTCCCTCTACTCTTCCCTCATTAGGCCAGTCCTCGAGTACAATGCCTCATTTGGAATTTATCTCACTAGACACCTGCAACAACTGGAGAGGCCACAAAAGTACCTCACAAAGAGGATGCTATGCCTTAAACATTTGTCCTATATGGACAGACTCAAAAAACTGCAACTGTTCACTGTCTCATATCGCCTACTTAGAGGTGATCTCTGCTTGACTTACAAAGCTATATTTGGCCCAGCTCTGTTAGAAATGTTACATCTAAAGAAATCCTAATCCTTCCACACCACACACTTCAGAGACCTCAACCTCATTACCACAATCAACAGAATATGCTGGTGGGACAGGTTCATAACCCAGAGGCCGCACATGCTATGGAATAGACTTCCCGTATATGTCAAACAGAGCACCTCACTGACCCTCTTCAAGAGAAATCTTGATGAATGGATGGGAAATAGAAAATTCACCCTGGGGATCACTCCAGTGGCTCTATTCGACAGAGGTACTGGGAACTAAGGTTGGGTGGCATGATGCCAGGGTAATCCTATGAGCTAGGCTTTTAATGGCTCCAGGGCCATTAACCTAGTACACACCTATGAACCTATGAACTATGCATTGTTTTAAATTAAGCATTTTGTGTGTCAGCTCAAGAAGGAGCTGAAACAGCACTTGTAAGAAATGCCAATAGCACCAAGCTTTATATTTTAACTGCACAAAGAAAAGCATCCTTTAAAAATGCATTGATTGTATTACAAAGGGCAAGACTCACTTATTATCAATACGATAAAATAGTTTCACTTGAAAACGTTTTTTTACTGAAAGTAGGGAGACTGACATGGTTTTAAACACCTATTTTCTGCAGTGCAAAAGAAGCTTCTATACCTGCTATGCTACTGGTTTCACGGCTGTAAACCCGAACTTCAGGTAACCATGGGAAAACCCTGACCACAGCATCCTTACTCTAGCAAAATGAAATCCATCCAAGTGCAAATGTTTGAGCAACTGGCCAGTGTACAATTGCCAAGATACTTTGATTTAACATCATACTAACTAAGCTTTAAAATCATAAGATATGTACTGCTGAAAGGCTATATGTAACTAGCTGAAAATCACGTGTGTTTGCTCAAAATGAAAATAAAAACACCCTGATTCTTTTAGAAGAAACTGCAGATAATTTGATGTACCAAGCATTGTACTTAAAACAGTACAGCTCTGGCTATCATTGGAGAATCTTCTGTGGCCAGAGCAGTTGAATTTTCATATTAAAAGGACAGAGTACACAATGTCTTTCTGTCTGTCTGACATCTTAATGAGACACATCCTTTACAAAAGGTAGGATTTAGTTTGGAAATCAAGAACAGCCTTATCTAAAGTGCAAGGTTTTTGTATGCATTGTAATGAATGCAGTAAGAAAACGCATCACATAGCCATATCTGATGCAATTTCTACAGGAAGTATGCTGGGCACAAGCAATGTTCTATAGTTCCCATAACAAAAAACACAAATGAGACATCATGGCATCCAAATTAGTGTGTTAGAATGCTGCAGCTAATACAGCTATAATACAAAGTATCACAACACAACATGTACCACTGAGAATGTGAGCCAAAAATATCGGCATGTCAAAGGCCCAAAGCCAGAAAAGTAGTGTGGCAAATCATGTTGGGATTTAATGTGGAGAGGTGTAGGCAGTGCTATAGATCCAGTCAGCTGGGGGTGGAGTGTAGCAGGTGATGAAGTTCCAGAACATACAAAGGAGGTGTAGAAGGTGCTGAAATTCCAGAACATATGAAGGAGGTAGAGCAGCACCTCTAGTACATATGGGGGTATTGCAGATAGTGCATGTCTAGTACACATGGTGCAGTGTCAGGTGCTCCAGTTCTAGAGCATATTGAGGGGACTAGCAAGTGATGTGGTTGCACTACACCTGAGACAGTAGACTGTTCTGCCCAGGATGAACTTTACTATGGACCAAAACAGTTTTGACCACATCTGTGATTCCCAGGGGACAGCATCTTCTTGGAAACTTTCAAAGAACTACTGCACTCTGGTAGCACAATCCTTGTGGTAGCTATTTCAAGATCTCCCAGGTATGAGCAGCTTGGCTATTTAATGTTGTTTACTGCAAGTCGGCTTCTATTAGAAACATAAGACTTGTGAGAGTCCCAAAACTACATAAAATAAACTATGATCTAAACACAAAAACAGGGACTTGTGAAACTCTTCTTTCACTCCTGCATTCCTCTTATGAGCTGAATTCACTGTGTCTCAGACTAGACGGTGATACCATGACCTTGTATTTAGTGTATCCACCCCAATGTCATCATGCTAACATTCCTCTGGCGGTCAGCACATGATGTATTAGCACTAAGCACTTTGCATATAACGGCATCAGGGACCCCAAAAATAAAAAAAGGTAGCAGAAGGAAACACAGGACGTAAGACTTCATTAACTTAAATATTTGATGCAATGCAGACTGCATGACTTCAGGCAGTAATTAGATTATTTTGTTCAACTAATGAATGTCATTAAGCTGCACACCTTCTGTCAGAGGTGACATGTCAGAAAGACCTCTAAATTCTGCAGGATACATCAACATGTGAGTATAATATCACATAAGTCAAGACTTTTAGAGACTGTAAACCAAATATTGGACTGCTGCCTGCAGAGGGCAGATACACTGCAACAAATAGCATGTGCATATTATCCAGCCCTGCAGTTATTGTGTACATTATATATTTACATAAAATGTATTTATGACTCGTACACCATGTTTATAGTAATTATCCACTCTACATAAAATATCAACTTTGCCAAAATCAGATCCTCTTTTAGACTGCTTTCCCCTTCATTTATTAAAATAAGTAGTGTAAGAAAACATTTTAAACCTCAGTGCTTTAAACAACCTTGCAGGTAACTCATATGGAGAGTTCAGGTACTTGCCAGTAGCAAAAAAAGAGTTAAAAAAAAATTATAACAATTTTAAAAACTTTAAGTTTTTAATTAAAATCAGTTTAAGAAAGGTTCACAGCCAATATGATATATATTTTTCCTTTGTCCATGTGATTTTTTTTCCTTCTGCTTTTCTGACCATCAGGTCTCACTTTATCGGACTAAAGTACATTTTTTACTTAGAGATGGGGGATTTTCATTCAGATCAGATAGAATGAAAAACATCCTGTGGAGTGATCATCCAGGCAGACATCAGGGCATATGATGTTCTTACTGGCATCCTGGCAATAAATGTTTTTTGTATGACTGTTCCTAAGCTCATCAGAGGAAAGTGATACTCACCTAGCAACTTTCCAATTGTCCCTATAGCCAGCTTAGTTGACATGGGCATCCTGAGGTAATACAGTGGTTGACTATATAATATTTATTCACAGTCACTTACTTGTTAAATGGTACAGTGTGTGAGAGATACAATTATTTAATGTAATTGCATGCAACAGGCTGTCAGAAGGACACAGTAGCACAGACTATACTTATCACACACAATATGGACCAAATATATAGACCTAGATATGGTAATGATCTTAAAAGAAACCTACTTAATCTACAAAGGCCACCTAAATGTAACCAAAGGAGCAAATACTCTCGGCAGCCTCACAAACTCTGAATTAAGGCAGCACACACTGTGAATAATGCATCTATGGCTCTCAGAGTTCCAAAAGCCCATAAGGCATAACTCCACACAATAAAACATATAAAATAAAACATATAAAACAGACTAGTGAAAGGTGAGTCTATAGTGGGGCATAATGATGCACCTCTCACCAGGCTGAGTAAGGTGAGTCACAGATAGTTGCCTGTTGGGTCTCAGGATTCACCACATTTTGCATGCATTCAAGTTCTTATAATAAAGTACACATATGACACAGTCATAGTTCACATGGAAGTAAAAGACATGAAACATTCCTCCCGGAACTACATCAAGAGAGATATGATCGATATGAAGAGAAATATGATGGGGTTCTTGGAATATGTGACTGAGACAGGTATGAGGCTAGCCTTGGTCAGCATTTTGCCATCACAGAGAAAGATGCCGCTATACAAACAAAAGATGATTGACTTTAACAATTGACTTTGCTTCTGGTGTCATTCAAGGGGGGGGGGGGTCAATACATATCAGCCTGGGGAGAGATGACTGTCTTAGTTACTATATCAAGCATAACAGAATGAAAAAAACAAAAAAAAAAAAAACCAAACTGATATAAAAAAGCAAAACTGGAGGACTGCTTTGAGCAAAAAAAGCACAAATTTAATGAAGCACTTTTCGTCTGCCTCTGTGGACAGACTTCTTCAGATAAAATGAAATGGTAAAACACTTCCTTTGTAAAATCTACTAAGTCACATGTATTAAACAACCAATGATCCAGGTCAAATGAGAGTGATTACAAGTGCTAAGCAACCAGTACTACATTCCTCTGCTGTTTAAAGTTGCAGTACATAAATATAACATTAACTTAAAATAAAATACCAAGTCTGTTAATAAGAAATAGAAGGTAAAGAAATTAACATATACAGTGCATGCCAAAAATTCCATACATAAAAGTATTTCACATATGTTCATAAAATTCATGTTACCTACATAAACTCTTTAATTTAATAAACAAGTAATGGCACACATGTCATTAATGCCCGGAAAGCTATAGACATTCAATGACAGTTGCCAGTATAATTCTAGTTCTTCTAATTTCAAAGATGATGGTCCTCCTCTATCATCTACTGGAGTTTGATCTATAGCAGTAAATTTAAAAGTATGACCAGAAAAGGCTACAGTGTGTTTGGCTAAGGCGTTCTCAATCTTTTGATGGTCAGTTGTATAAAGGTGTTCATATATACGATCTCGGAGTCTACGCTCCGTCTTTCCTATATAGAACGCAGCACATGTTACACACTTAGCTAGGTAAACTATTGGTTTCGAGTTACAATTGATTTTTTTTCTTTAAAAAGTAATGCTTGTTCCTTACTTCATATTTGTTGCCTGTGTTAATGTGCTTGCAGTATTTACACGTTACATTTGGTCATCCCTGGGAAATTGTGTGTTCGGTCCTTTCTAGTCTCTAATAAATTTTTTACATTACGACCTCTCCTGTATGCTATTTTTGGTTTGATAGTCACTTTGTCCATAATAGACATGTCAGAATGTAAAAGGTTCCAATTTTGGTGTAACATTTTTGAGACCGTAACGCTGCTAACATTAAACATGGTAATAAAGGTCGTATTGTAGTCCTTAACGTCCTTAGTATCTAATGAAGTTAATTGGACGTTTGCTGCAGTTGGTGAATGGTTGACTATATTGTCACCAAATTCATTATGTATGTCTTTTGCAGCTAGAAAAGGAACATAGAAGCCTACAGATCTCTTGTGTTTGACTTCTTCAACTAGGGACTCTATTAACTCTCTAGGGTAGTCCCTTTGAAGAAATAAATTGCTCAAAACTGGCATTCTAGGTTAAAATCATCATCTAATGAGACAATTCTTACTGCTCTTACCAGTTGTCCCTTCACCACTGATCTATTTTGGTTGTGAAGGTGACAGCTGGAGAAATGCAAGAATGAGTTAGAATAGGTCTTTTTTCTATGAATTTTGGCTAAATACCTATTTCAGAGCCTGTCTTTTTTAAGATTATATCTAGATAGTCAATAGATGTCTCATCAACGTTAAAAGTAAACTTCAAGAAGTCAGAAGATGAGTTGAGGTAATTAACTAGTTCAGTGGCTTGTGTCCGGTTCCCAAGGAATAGAATAAAAATATCGCCCAAGTAACGAGTGTAAAAAAATATTCTTTGCATAATAACTGGAACCTTGAAGATGTTCTCCCTCTCCCAATATGCCATCACAAAGTTGGCCAGGCTGGCTCCACAGGGTGACCCATGGCTACTCCTACTTTTTGGAGGTAGAATTCTTTATCAAATGAAAAGTAGTTGTTAGTGAGAATAATGTCCAGTAAAATGTCAACTAAGTATAATTCCAAAGGTGTTGCTCCCCCCCCCTCTTAACATCAAGTTAACTCATTCTATTCCTTCCTGGTGTGGGATAGAAGTGTATAAGTCTTTAACGTCTATTGTTATAAAGTTCTGGTCAGCGTTGAAAGTAAGCTTGTTAATTTTTTTCCAAGAATGTCCAGGAGTCTTTGCATATTTGTTGTTCGTGATGTAGATATTTCTGTAGTATAGAATCTACTACCTTGGCACAAGGGTACGTGATGGAGTTACGGGCATCGATTAAAGGTCTCATTGGTGGATTGGTGAGGCTTTTATGGATTTTCAGGATTCCAAACATCATTGGAATTTTAGGAAAAGGCATAGACATGTAATAGAACAGATCTAAATTGATTTTAGCTTCAATGAACAAATCATTCAGGTAGTCTTTAATGCGGTTATAAGCTACATGTAGTTTATTATGAGAAACTTTAGTGTAAGCTTCGCTATGTTGTATGGTTTTCATCCAGATTAAATAATCAGCCTCATCTAGAACTACCAGTCCACCACCTTTGTCAGGTTTGATGGTCCTCACATCTGATGTTCTCAACATATCCAGTGCCTGTTGTTCTTCCGTACTGATGTTGTCATTTGTAGCAGTATGGAAGAAAGATTTTTTATGCTTCTGTTGGCCCCTTTCATTCTTGTTTAAGGAACGTATATCTAGTTCGCATATGTTCTCAAATAATGATAATGTGGAATGTAGAGGTGGGTTATATGTGCTAGAAACCTTAAATTCTTTCTGTTCTATGTTTCCTTTTCCTAGCAGAATTGTTAGGTTTAATTTTCTAACAAAATGTGTAATGTCCATTAAGGTTTTAGCAACATTTAGATGTTGATAAGGGACAAAAGTTTGAACTTTAGATAAAACATTCAAGATCATGGGATCTATATCAATAGATGAGTAATTGTAAATTTTAAAGTCACCAAGCAAGTTTGTCACAATGGTCGGTTGGCAGGATCTTTTTGGAATCACCGTCTCCATTGGTGGTTCCATTGTTTGTTCTTGGTACTCTGGTATTGATTCTGTTTTGGTACTGCCCCTGTGTATTTCAGATTGTGAAAATTTGATTTATTCACTTTGTTGGTTTCTGTATTGTTGGTGTTACTGGTGTTGTTGGAGTTTCGGATACGTTCACGAATTCTTAACACCGTAGTGTTGTCGAATTCTTCATCTATGACATCCTCGCCTGTTGAGTTGATCTCACTTCTAAGAACATCTATATTGTCGCTCTGGTTACTGTTGGCATATAAATTCCAATTCTGTGATGGGGGCTGGATAGGCTAAACCCTGTTGGTAAGCCACCACGTCGTGTTGAATTTTCCTAGATTTATTACTTTTTAACTTTTCTAGAAGGTGCTATAAACTCGTAAAAATTCTAGAATAGTCATACTTATATCTCGGATAATCTAGGTCATTAAGTATGGAATTTTGTAGTGCAGTTGAATCTTTTATAAGGGTGTCAATATAAAAAGAATAATGTTTAATCATCAGTTCTAGAAGTCTAAACCCTTGTTGGTTGAAAAATGAAAGCAAGTCTTTATGGAAAACTGAATTAGGAATCAGTCCAGCTGGATACTGGTAAGACCTTATGGAACTATTTGTAAACGCTGGCATTCTTGGAAGGAAGAAACTTCCAATTGTAATTTCTTAGGTTTCAAAAGCTTCTGATCTAAAAGTTTCAGTCTGTCAGAAATGTTAGTGTCGCTAACTTGATGGAATCCTGTGCTTCCAGCCGGTTGTCCCTGGTTGTCTGATATATTTGAGGTGAGTGAAACTGGTCTATTAACCCACTCATTAAAATTAGGGACCCCAATAAGCCCCGAAGCACTTATAGGCTGTAGTGAATGAAAAGTCTAGTTAGCGATGTTCGTAGTGTTCAACACTGCTGTCCCAGGTTGAAAATGCTGTTAGAAGCCAAGTTAGCCTCAGCGTTTTGAATAATTCCAGTTGAAGTGTCAAAGCAGTACTCCGGTTTTGCTTTTTTATATCAGTTTTTTTTTTATTTTTTCATTCTTTTGTGCTACTTTGTCATGGCTTCTGGTGGACCTGCAAGCCTGAGCAGCCCTAATTTATTGTTACAAACACAGTCACAAGTTTTAAACTTGACAGCACTCATAGAAGTCCTTTCACATTGAGTGGAAATGCTATCAACTCGTTTGAATGGTCTAGATTATCTCCGGAACCAACCGAATGTCATGCTTAGCACCAGTAATCAAAGCAACAACAGGGTGAATGTTTCTTCATTTCCTGAGGCTCCAGGACCCAGTGGAAACAGTGGTTCTTTGCCAAACAGCTCACCATCCCTTTCTATCCCATGTGGGGAACGCACTTCACCTTTGGTGAACACTATAGACACTTCTACTGGAATACTTCACTCCCTACAGGAACTGCTTACCTTGAAATGCACCAACCTATGTATTGTCATATAGACCTGCCTCAAGATTATTGGGTCACTCCACCAGAGCAGGGTTTCAACACCTACCACACATTCAGGCCCAAAGTTCTAGATGAAGCAGTGCCATTCTATCCATAAAAGAAAATATCACTACCATGTTTGGTAGACATGATAATAATCTGGAACTCCTCCACATCCAACTTACTATTAAAAAACCTCTATTCACATCATCGCTATCTACAGGATCCTCATCTATGCCCCCCCATGGCTCAACACCTTGTATCTGACTTGTACGGAGTTTTTATGCAGTAGACCGAGCATTCATTTAGAGATCTTCAACTATCTGTCTATCAGCTGGGAGACTTACACAACCCAGAAATTTCTGGATGTCATAAACACAAGCTGTCTATGAAGAGGTACAGGTATGTGAATGGAGTCAGACATTTAGCGAATCCTACTGGCTCGCATCAGGGGTTTAGTTCAAAATAAAACATGACTAGCCAGTGATTTAATGGTACTAACAGCTGTGGTACAAATTACTTAACAGTCAGCAACTGTCTAGGCACTTGATACCTCTGAGGGTTACGACAGCAGACCAAAGAACAATCAGCTTGAGCAGGTGTCATGGCAGCCCACCCACATGGTGGAATAAACAATCAGCTTGAGCAGGTGTCATGGCAGCCCACCCACATGGTGGAATAAACAATCAGCTTGAGCAGGTGTCATGGCAGCCCACCCACATGGTGGAATAAACAATCAGCTTGAGCAGGTGTCATGGCAGCCCACCAACATGGTGGAATAAACAATCAGCTTGAGCAGGTGTCATGGCAGCCCACCCACATGGTGGAATAAACAATCAGCTTGAGCAGGTGTCATGGCAGCCCACCCACATGGTGGAATAAACAATCAGCTTGAGCAAGTGTCATGGCAGCCCACCCACATGGTGGAATAAACAATCAGCTTGAGCAGGTGTCATGGCAGCCCACCCACATGGTGGAATAAACAATCAGCTTGAGCAGGTGTCATGGCAGCCCACCCACATGGTGGAATAAACAATCAGCTTGAGCAGGTGTCATGGCAGCCCACCCACATGGTGGAATAAACAATCAGCTTGAGCAGGTGTCATGGCAGCCCACCCACATGGTGGAATAAACAATCAGCTTGAGCAGGTGTTATGGCAGCCCACCCACATGGTGGAATAAACAATCAGCTTGAGCAGGTGTCATGGCAGCCCACCCACATGGTGGAATAAACAATCAGCTTGAGCAGGGGTCATGGCAGCCCACCCACATGGTGGAATAAACAATCAGCTTGAGCAGGGGTCATGGCAGCCCACCCACATGGTGGAATAAACAATCAGCTCAAGCAGATGTCATGGCAGCCCACCCACATGGTGGAATAAACAATCAGCTTGAGCAGGGGTCATGGCAGCCCACCCACATGGTGGAATAACGGCCAAGGAAACAGAATTATGTTCAGAGGGACTTAGGAAATGTAAGCTTTGATCGATGCCCTCTCTGCTGCCATGACAAGGGCTGCGATTGATGTCCAGCTAATAATGGCCATTACAGACAAGCATGACACCTAACCCACTGTTATACAAGCCGCCTTGCAGCAATGACAATGTAAACTGGTGGAACAGTGGGCAATAGCATCACATTCTACTGCAGTGCAAGATCTGTAGTCTCACACACTACAGCTGGAGTGAAAATAAGATTTAGAAAACTGCACCAGGAGAATTAACTCGCAGTGTATTGGCTTGCCAGAGAAAGTGGAGGGATTGGAGCCTGCCATATCCATCAAACAGAGTTTAGCTCAAGTCCTGGGGTTGCCAAATGTGCTGATTATCAAGTGGGCACAAAGGATCCCATACAAGAATGCAACCAGTAATAACACAAGACATTTTATACTTACGTTTTTGGACTTTTAGCAGACTCAGCAAAAAGCCAGGGAATTGGGAACTAAATTCTCAATTGTGGGGCATTAGATTAAAGTATCAGCAAACTACAGTTCTATGCTGCATCAGAAGATAAAAGCTGTTATCCTGTAGCTTTGCCAGTGCAGAGAACTGTGATTTCAAGTGCAGCTTCATTACTCAGCCAGCTTGTTTTTGACAAAAGTAACACTCAATTAATATTTCATAGCCCACAAGAAATAGCCCCTTGCCTTCAGGTGGTGCAAATGTGTCTTATACAGAGGTAGCCACAAAACTCCCCTCCTCCTCTGAAACTATCAAGAAGAGGGATCACTCGATGGATACTTCACCCATCATGTCAACGATAAATACAAAAGGTAAAGAGGGGGCTTCAGTTTCAGGCAATAGATCAGCAGATCAGCAGGGTTTAAATCTTCTCTTTTCACAGATGCAATACCTCTTGTTAACAAATATAATCTGTTATCTAATCCAGCAGCAAATAACTCCCTGCTAGAATTTCACCTGGCAGAAATTGCCCCACTGAAAAGGTCCTGGGGAGATATAGCGATGGTAGATCCTCCCAATGATGGAACTAATAACACTCTTGGGCCAGTGATTGTGTCCATCAGGAGCCAGGTATTCATGGGACTGCCAGGACAAATCGGGAGTTAGAGCACAGTAACAGCAGTTATGGTCATGTGCGTACTATGTTATAAGCCCACTGTCAAGATGGGGCTAAACATTGATGGCGTGCTAGAGGTAACTGACAAATGACTGACGGTTCCATCAATAGCACACCAAATTGTTAAAATGCTCCTTCAGGTGACTCAGACAGATGCTCTCTATAGCTGCATTAGTGCATTGTTTATTTCAGGTGACTCAAACATATGCTCTCTATAGCTGCATTAGTGCATCGTTTATTTCAGGTGACTCAGACAGATACTCTCTATAGCTGCATTAGTGCATCGTTTATTTCAGGTGACTCAGACAGATGCTCTCTATAGTTGCATTAGTGCATCGTTTATTTCAGGTGACTCAGACAGATGCTCTCTATAGTTGCATTAGTGCATCGTTTATTTCAGGTGACTCAGACAGATGCTCTCTATAGTTGCATTAGTGCATCGTTTATTTCAGGTGACTCAGACAGATGCTCTCTATAGTTGCATTAGTGCATCGTTTATTTCAGGTGACTCAGACAGATGCTCTCTATAGTTGCATTAGTGCATCGTTTATTTCAGGTGACTCAGACAGATGCTCTCTATAGTTGCATTAGTGCATCGTTTATTTCAGGTGACTCAGACAGATGCTCTCTATAGTTGCATTAGTGCATCGTTTATTTCAGGTGACTCAGACAGATGCTCTCTATAGTTGCATTAGTGCATCGTTTATTTCAGGTGACAGACAGATGCTCTCTATAGTTGCATTAGTGCATCGTTTATTTCAGGTGACTCAGACAGATGCTCTCTATAGTTGCATTAGTGCATCGTTTATTTCAGGTGACTCAGACAGATGCTCTCTATAGTTGCATTAGTGCATCGTTTATTTCAGGTGACTCAGACAGATGCTCTCTATAGTTGCATTAGTGCATCGTTTATTTCAGGTGACTCAGACAGATGCTCTCTATAGTTGCATTAGTGCATCGTTTATTTCAGGTGACTCAGACAGATGCTCTCTATAGCTGCATTAGTGCATCGTTTATTTCAGGTGACTCAGACAGATGCTCTCTATAGTTGCATTAGTGCATTGTTTATTTCAGGTGACTCAGACAGATGCTCTCTATAGTTGCATTAGTGCATCGTTTATTTCAGGTGACTCAGACAGATGCTCTCTATAGTTGCATTAGTGCATCGTTTATTTCAGGTGACTCAGACAGATGCTCTCTATAGTTGCATTAGTGCATCGTTTATTTCAGGTGACTCAGACAGATACTCTCTATAGCTGCATTAGTGCATCGTTTATTTCAGGTGACTCAGACAGATGCTCTCTATAGCTGCATTAGTGCATCGTTTATTTCAGGTGACTCAGACAGATGCTCTCTATAGCTGCATTAGTGCATCGTTTATTTCAGGTGACTCAGACAGATGCTCTCTATAGCTGCATTAGTGCATCGTTTATTTCAGGTGACTCAGACAGATGCTCTCTATAGCTGCATTAGTGCATCGTTTATTTCAGGTGACTCAGACAGATGCTCTCTATAGCTGCATTAGTGCATCGTTTATTTCAGGTGACTCAGACAGATGCTCTCTATAGTTGCATTAGTGCATTGTTTATTTCAGGTGACTCAGACAGATGCTCTCTATAGTTGCATTAGTGCATCGTTTATTTCAGGTGACTCAGACAGATGCTCTCTATAGTTGCATTAGTGCATCGTTTATTTCAGGTGACTCAGACAGATGCTCTCTATAGTTGCATTAGTGCATCGTTTATTTCAGGTGACTCAGACAGATACTCTCTATAGCTGCATTAGTGCATCGTTTATTTCAGGTGACTCAGACAGATGCTCTCTATAGCTGCATTAGTGCATCGTTTATTTCAGGTGACTCAGACAGATGCTCTCTATAGCTGCATTAGTGCATCGTTTATTTCAGGTGACTCAGACAGATGCTCTCTATAGCTGCATTAGTGCATCGTTTATTTCAGGTGACTCAGACAGATGCTCTCTATAGTTGCATTAGTGCATTGTTTATTTCAGGTGACTCAGACAGATGCTCTCTATAGTTGCATTAGTGCATCGTTTATTTCAGGTGACTCAGACAGATGCTCTCTATAGTTGCATTAGTGCATCGTTTATTTCAGGTGACTCAGACAGATGCTCTCTATAGTTGCATTAGTGCATCGTTTATTTCAGGTGACTCAGACAGATACTCTCTATAGCTGCATTAGTGCATCGTTTATTTCAGGTGACTCAGACAGATGCTCTCTATAGCTGCATTAGTGCATCGTTTATTTCAGGTGACTCAGACAGATGCTCTCTATAGCTGCATTAGTGCATCGTTTATTTCAGGTGACTCAGACAGATGCTCTCTATAGCTGCATTAGTGCATCGTTTATTTCAGGTGACTCAGACAGATGCTCTCTATAGCTGCATTAGTGCATCGTTTATTTCAGGTGACTCAGACAGATGCTCTCTATAGCTGCATTAGTGCATCGTTTATTTCAGGTGACTCAGACAGATGCTCTCTATAGTTGCATTAGTGCATTGTTTATTTCAGGTGACTCAGACAGATGCTCTCTATAGTTGCATTAGTGCATCGTTTATTTCAGGTGACTCAGACAGATGCTCTCTATAGTTGCATTAGTGCATCGTTTATTTCAGGTGACTCAGACAGATGCTCTCTATAGTTGCATTAGTGCATCGTTTATTTCAGGTGACTCAGACAGATACTCTCTATAGCTGCATTAGTGCATCGTTTATTTCAGGTGACTCAGACAGATGCTCTCTATAGCTGCATTAGTGCATCGTTTATTTCAGGTGACTCAGACAGATGCTCTCTATAGCTGCATTAGTGCATCGTTTATTTCAGGTGACTCAGACAGATGCTCTCTATAGCTGCATTAGTGCATCGTTTATTTCAGGTGACTCAGACAGATGCTCTCTATAGCTGCATTAGTGCATCGTTTATTTCAGGTGACTCAGACAGATGCTCTCTATAGCTGCATTAGTGCATCGTTTATTTCAGGTGACTCAGACAGATGCTCTCTATAGTTGCATTAGTGCATCGTTTATTTCAGATGACTCAGACAGATGCTCTTTATAGCTGCATTAGTGCATCACTCCAGGTGACTCAGACAGATGCTCTCTATAGCTGCATTAGTGCATCGTTTACTGTTGTGAATTTAAACCTTCATTACTTGTGCTGTGTGTGTACTCAGTATTGAGAGTGAGCTTGAATTGTCAGGCATCCAGCTTAATGATGATGCGTTATGGACACAATGTACCACATGCACCACTCCACAGACAGACCAATACAGGATCACCCACCAAAAACAAATGGTTCTGTCGCCGATTCCACTTAAAAACACTTAAACCTTGAAAACTTTAATAAAATATACAATGATAAAATAAAATAAACACATTGGCTCATAAACCAGATAAGTGCTTTCGCTATAATACCTTTTTCCAAATCCTAAATGTTTGCCAGTGAAACTTCCTCTTAAATACCTTCATTTCCTAGTGTTCACTCTCTTAGATGTATTTAGTAACCATAGCAGCATACACACCCTTCTAATTATGTCATTTTGAGTGCTGAAGAGCTTTCCCTTTTAGTGCAGGTTTTAAAGGGACAAATGCATTCAGACCTGATGACTGATCTGACTGCAAATTCATTATCCACTTCATCTCTTCAATTTCTGTTCGGTTTACTAAATCCCCACCTCTTGGTGTTTCAAGAAGCCTAGTTAGTGCCATGAACCTGAAAGAATGACTGTCATTTATACTAATATGCATATAAAGTGCATTGCTGGTAACGATTTTCTCATGTCAGATAAGTGCTTTAGGATACGTTCCTTGAGCATTTGAGTAGTTTTCCCTATGTAGTGTGCCTTGCAATGATTGCAGGTTGCCACATAGATAATGTTCTTACTCCGTCAGTTTGCAAATCCTTCAAACTTATAGTTCCTCTTAGTCAGGGGATGTGTAAAAGTATTCGAGATGTTTATATGAGAGCATGCCTTGCAACTTCCACATCTGAATGTACCAACTCACCTGTTCATCTGAAAACTCTTGTCTTCAGAAATAGCTTCAGTTTCTGTTTTATAACATAATAGTCCTTTTAAGTTTTTCCTGTTCCTAACAGAAAAGCTGGGTTGATCTCCAACAATTTCCCTAATTTTGTTGTCAGATGTTACCACTGGCCAAGATTTTTTGATGGTATTACGAATAGCAAAATTGTCAGCACTATATGTCAGCTGGCATCTCAGATTGGACTTTACCTCCTTATGCTTGATCTTAATTGTTTCACTTTGGTCCGAAAAATAGGGTCTTCCCCTCTGAGAGTGTAGTTCCAAGGAAGTTGCTTCATTGGTCTGTGTCTAAGCTCTGCGCGAGGGATGAGGATTATAGGGAGGAGCAAATGAAACTTATCAATGACTTTAATAAGAGAGGATACAAAGGCAAAGAGAGACTGTGGTGGTGGTCCTGCGGTAGCATTGTCGACTCACAGTAAGATGTTGTCCTGTTCGATTCTCAGCTAGAGCGTCTTCTGTGTGGAGACATGCATGAATGGGCGTACCTTCATTGAAGGTTGTGCGTCAGAGCTGGCAACTCGGCATGTAAAAATCTACTGCCAATCATTACCGGACTGAAGTTCCACTGTGGCGACCCCTAACCGGGAAAAAGCCGAAAGACACAACAACAACAAAGTCAAAGAGACACAGACCAATGAAACAACTACCTTGGAACTATGCTCTCAGAGGGGAAGACCCTATTTTTTGGACCAGGGTGAAACAGGTAAGATCAAGCAAAAGGAGGTAAGTCCAATCTGAGATGCCAGTTGACGTATAGTACTGACAATGTTGCTATTTGTATTACCATCAGGAAAATTTGGCCAGTGCTAACATCTGACAACAAAATTAGGGAAATTGTTGGAGATCAACCCAGCTTTTCTTTTAAGAACAGGAAAAACTTAAAAAGACTATTATGTTATATAACAGAAACTGAAGTTATTTCTGAAGACAGGAGTTTTCATATGAACAGGAGAGTTGGTACATTCAGATGTGGAAGTTGCAAGGCATGCTCTCATATAAACATCTCGAATACTTTTACACATCCCCTGACTAAGAGGAACTATAAGTTTGAAGGATTTGCAAACTGTCGGAGTAAGAACATTATCTATGTGGCAACCTGCAATCATTGCAAGGCATACTACATAGGGAAAACTAATCAAATGCTCAAGGAGCGTATCCTAAAGCACTTATCTGACATGAGAAAAAAGTTACCAGCAATGCACTTTATATGCATATTAGTATAAATGACAGTCATTCTTTCAGGTTCATGGCATTAACCAGGCTTCATGAAACACCAAGAGGTGGGGATTTAGTAAACCGAACAGAAACTGAAGAGATGAAGTGGATAATGAATTTGCAGTCAGATCAGTCACCAGGTCTGATGCATTTGTCCCTTTAAAACCTGCACTAAAAGGGAAAGCTCTTCAGCACTTAAAATAGCATAAAGTAGGAGGATGGCAGAATGGTTAAGGTGTTTGCCTTGCAGGCACAAGTTATGGGGTTTGATTCTCACGTGGGGTAATTGGCTAGGCTTAAAATGGCCCGCAAGGGCAATTAGCCTAGTATGAATCTATGAATAATTAAAAGGGTGTGTATGCTGCTATGGTTACTAAATGCATCTAAGTGAGTGAACACTAGGAAATTAAGGTATTTAAGAGGAAGTTTCACTGGGAAAACATTTAGGATTTGAAAAAGGCATTATACCAAAAGCGCTTATCCGGTTTATGAGCCAGTGTGTTTACTTTATTTTATCATTGTATATTTTATTAAAGTTTTCAAGTTTCAAGTGTTTTTAAGTGGAATTGGTGGCAGAACCATTTGTTTTTGGAGTTTTATATTTTGATGTGCTCTGCCTTTGGTAACGCTACTTAGTTCTTCTTTTTCTGCCTGTTCAATGTAGGATCATAGGAAGTTACTAGGCTAGTGGCCAGAGGGCCCTTACAAGCCTAGCCAAATTTACCTTGTTACCATGATCATCATCTATTGCCCCTATCCAAGAGGAACACAGGTGGAACCCCCTGGGTGAATTTACTGTTACCCATGCAGTTGTCCAGACTGCGTTTGAAGAGGGCCAATGAGGTGCTCTGTTTGATGTGAAGTGGGAGTCTGTTCCAAAGGTGTGGTAACCTCTGAGAGACAAATCTGTCTCTCCAACAGGTTCTATTGATGTCACATACCAGGTTTAGATCCTTAGAGTGAGTAACCGGTGTGCCATTTGACTTGCGGATGTACAGAATTTTCAGTAAAGCAGTGTCAGAAATTACCTTATATGCAAGGCAGAGATTGCCTGTATGAAACAGAATAAAGTGACAGTAATTTCAGTCGATCCACATAGGATAGCTGCTGAAGACCTTGATTTTCCTTATGAGGAAGCTTGGTGGTCTCTGCAAGTGCTGCATGTGTTTTGAAAGGTACATATGAAAGGGACATTGTTCTCAATTGTTGGTCTAATGAGTGAAGAGTACAGGGAGATGATAACTTCTCCTTTTTTTTGAGGCAATGTCCTTATGTATTAGATGAGCCATATAGAATGTGCTTCTTAGAACTGTAGAAATATGGTGATCAATGGCAAGGTTGCTGTCAACCTGAGTGCTCAGATCCTTCACCACTGAGTGCATACTTAGGGTATTGTCGTTGATGGGGTAATTTGCAGGAACATTCTTCTTACTGACAGGGATGTTATACTTTTTTTTTTTTGCATTCATTTTGAGGCGATGACTTTGGCACCAGTCATTTGTTTGCGTAATATCTTCTTGAAGAATGTTGACATAGTTTGGAGATTCTATGACCACACCCAGTTTGCAGTCATCAGCTAACTTTGTCAGCCATGGTCCCTTGGTTTTAGATTGCACTTTAGAGAAATAGGTTCCAAACAGTAGAGGTCCCAGGACTGATCCCTACAGAATGCCACTGGTTATAGGTCTGCTGTTGGAGGTGAATTCCCCTATTTTGACTGTATGGGTTCTATCACCCACCTTACGATATAAGGGTTGATATCTAGGTGGGAGAGTCTGTCAATGATGCCTGAGTGAGGGATAGTGTCAAATGCCTTGGTAAGGTACTGGTAGGCTGTATGCACAGATTTCCCCAAATCCAGGGCCCTGTTAACTGTCTTGAAGAAGTCCACTAGGTTTAACAGGCATGATCTCCCCTTGACAAATCCAAACTGTGTAGGATCTAGTGTTTGGAGATTACCTATATCTTTGTTGATAAGGTCCATGATGATTCTCTCCATGGTCTTGCAAATTAGGCTAGTCA
The DNA here is from genome assembly GCF_019279795.1 of Protopterus annectens. Taxonomy (NCBI): domain Eukaryota; kingdom Metazoa; phylum Chordata; order Ceratodontiformes; family Protopteridae; genus Protopterus; species Protopterus annectens. The sequence goes on from NC_056737.1 coordinate 1,012,760,057, forward strand.
GGCTAATAGGTTTGTAGTTTCTGGAGTTATAAGAAACACCACATTTATGCAAGGGGATTATGGTGGCTGTTTTCCATTCAGCTGGGACAAAGCCGGTGCTTAGACTGTGTTGAAAAGAGTGCCCGATGGTGATGTTAATTCGTGTTTGAGCCCGTGTAGAACACAGCCTGGTATGTTATCAGGTCCCATCAATGCTGTGTTTTTGGCCTTGGAGAGGGTGTTTATGACCTGCTCTTTAGAGATAGAAGGTAGGGGACAGGTGATAGGGAAGTCATGATGTACGTGTGGTGGGGATAGGGGAGTGAAGTTTTCAGCAAACCTGTCAGCTAACAGGTCAGCTATGTGTTATCATTAACTACCAGTTCCACACAAATCTAGGCCTTACCTTTTAAGTTACAGATACATGTAACTAAAGAATGAATTATGGCTGTCCTTTGTTGAGGAAGCTAACTTGGATTTGAAGTTTGCCTTGGAGGACTTCACAAGAAATCTTATTTGCTTATTTAAGCTGAGGAGCGAGTGTCTCTAGTTAAAGCCCACTTCTTCTTACACTTAGACAACAGTTTCTTCCTTTTATTGTAAAGCCTGTTGATGGCAGTTGTTCACCAGGCAGGTTTGCTCTTCCTTGAAGAGCTTTTGCTGGTCGTAACAGGTACTGCCAAGTCAATACATTAGAATGATGTCATGTTTTGGGGAGTCAGTTGCAATGTTTAAGGAATGTCAACTCCATGGAGACAAAGACAAAGACAATTTTCTTCCTCTTGTGCAAACTGAATGTGCAGTTTATCCTAAAAAGAAATCAGGTAAAAAGAAAGTCATGAAAGTGATATTTCCAAATGGGCTGAGCTGTACTGTGCATCCTGTTGTGACTTGGTTAATAGGGGAGTAGTGGGTTTACTATCTAAGAATTTGGGATTAAAACTGATGCATAAACAAACTGATACAACAGAGAGATGTGTAGTCCTTTTGCTAAACATGGAAAGGGTGCATTCATTTTAACCACTTTGATGGTCAAAATGAGAGCGAACCTACCCTGGCTTTGAATATGTTCCATGCAATCTGAAAACTGTGGAAACAGGAATGCATGATACAATTTGGGGGGGGGGGCTGTAATGTTGCCATGGACCCCCTGGGTTGACCGCTTTCTAGCAGGATCAGGATCAGGCTCAAATGCAAAACTGTAGTGCTTCTTAAGGACGTGCAATTGAATTTGGTTAATATTTGGAGAGTACAGCATCCATCTGTCAATGATTATATGTATATAGGCACAGGGGGAGAGGCCAGTAGACTGGACATGTGACTAGTTAGTCATGGGAATCTGCTTACATATACAGAATCATCTGTTGAGCCAGTAGGACACTCAGACCATGCTATGATCACAATTACGCTGAACCCCCACACAGGTTGTAGGATCTTCAAATCTTGGAGAATAGATCCCTTATTGTTAGGAAAACATCCATTCAGGAAACTGTTGCAAAGGTGGGTTGCAAACTTCTGGGAGGAAGATGATGGTGATTCATTAGGATGGTATTGTGCCTGTGGCATGTTTAAATGGCATTGCAGGCAGTGGATCATGGGGTACTCACACAAGGAGAAGTTAAGGCGGAATAAGTTACAAAAATCATGGGAACTACATATTGTGGAGCTAGAGCCTGCTACCAAAATGAGGAGAGAGGAATAGTAACACAGAATTCAAGGAACATATTCTGTTTAAGAAACAATACAGGCAGTTGTACATTAACAAAGCATCCAAATGGGAAATGCAGTGTCTATTCTACTGGGTGAATAGAATTACCTCAAATAAGCTGTTGGCTGCGATATGTAGAGCATGTCAGTAAGAGTTGTCTATTGGGGCAATTAGAGATGGCACGGGAGTAGTTCAGACAAATCATGAGACAATTAATAAATGCTTTGTTTAAGAACCTCATCAAAGCCAAGACTGAACTGGAGCCCTGGTGGAGTGAAATTGATCCCCCATCTTGTCCAACACACAGTTGATAGCCTAACCAAAGCTATAATGAAATCTGTCTCATCATTGGTTCCCTGGCAATAGAGAAGGCAGAAGTGTTAGATGGCTTTACGTTTGAATATGATGTGTGTTTAGGATGAAGTAGTAAATCCACTGTATAATCTAGTTAAATAATCAGCATCAAAAGATTATTTCTTTCTGAAGACATGTTGTGCAAATGTAATGACGTTTCCAAAGCCAGCTAAGGATTCACTAGGTCCTGTTAATTATCAGCCTATTCCACTGCTTCAGTTGAATACTAAAGCATTTACTCAGCTCCTGGCCAACAGGCTGGAGAAAGTGCTGTCTGGTTTAGCCAGACAGAATTTGTTTTTATTTTACAAAAAAACAAAAAAATAATCCTTGTTTTCCCACCTTTCTCGACTAGTTTAGACCAGTATACAGGCATTGCTGTATTGTGGGCTGTGGTGTAGTTCCTGTGTTGTCCATTACCTTACTTGGATAGAAGGAAGTTTCTTTGCTCACCAGTGGGAGTGGGGAGCTTTGAGCAGCCTACCTATCCTTAGGGGAAGTTACCTCAGCACAAGAAGCTGTTAGTAATTGGTTGTTTGGGGCCATTCCTAGCTCTTTTGTAGTTCACTGCTTAAAATTCGCGTTTGCACGGCTTTGCGCGGTCGTGCGCATAGGGCAGCACCGGTTAAACAAGGTTAAACTTTTTCTGGCTCCGCCAAGTCTGCTCTTCAATTTTTCCCTTACAACTGTTCTACTTGCAATCTAAACAGCCTATACTCTATCTGAAAAGATCAGCACTTACTCCTAAAGCATTTTTTATACAGGTAAAGCACTCTTAAACAAACGAAAAGTACTTCATTCACCTAAATTCTGTTGAGTACCCACTTCCCTATAGGTCCTTTCTGACTCAGTTACACAGCAATCTTTTTCACTATTTCTAGCATGTCGAAGGGTCAGTTGCTGGCGTCCTCTCCTGTTCAGCTGGTGAATCTAGAATCTTGAGGCAATGTTACAATTGCCTCATGTACACAGACAACCCTCTCCTCCTCCCAACAAATACAAATATATGCGAGAGATGCAAACTATATAGCCAAACTGGAGGCTGAGCTCTCTCAATTCAGTACTGGCAAGACCAGTCAGGAGGAGAAGGTAACCACGCACACCACAAACCCAATCTCACATAGAACTATCACAACTGCAAACCAAACACATAAACACACAAAAACATACTCGGAGGCGCTGATTAAAAATCTACCAAAACAACAGAGGCCTCCAAAGCAGACACCCAAGCAACCACCACCTCAAGACATAGCACATGCAACACATAGTTCACAAAGTCAGTGTGCTAAACAGTCACAGCCCTTAAGGCCAAACAACATGCCAGACACACTTGTAATAGGTGACTTCATAGTGTCTGTCTGCTTGGGATGACATGCTTGACAAGCCACGCTGCTTCGCAAGGGATGGCTTGCACCTGTCACCCCTGGGCTTCCGGATATTGGCCAAGGCTCTTGCCACCCCCATAGTGCCTTTTTTAGGCAAGGCTCAAATGACAAACCTACCTCCCTAGAAAACACAAGTGGAAAAAAACTAAGGGTAATGCTGCTCAATGCCAGAAGTCTAAACCTCAAGATGCACGCCCTCGAAGCCCTCCTCAGTATGGAGAACATCGATGTCTGTGCAGTGACTGAAACCTGGTTCAAGGCTTTTAAGAGCACCCCAGCACTATCAGGTTTTACCTCATACCATGCTTTCCGGCCCCAAAACTTGGACAGAACCATAAATGGAGGGGGGGTATCCATTTTCATCAAAGATACCCACACCTCCAGGTTAGTGGCAACGCACGAAGCATCGGAGACTATCCAGTTGCAACTAACCATAGGCAAAACTGCCTTACAGTTTGTAGCATGCTACAGACCACCCTCTCAAACTCAGGAACCCCACACAGCCTTCCTGAAGACACTGGAGAGTATGAATGTCTCTCCAAATACCATCATTTTGGGAGACTTCAACTACCCAAACATAGACTGGGAACATTACTGAAGCCCCAACACCCTAGCCCAAAGGTTCCTAGAATTCATAAACTCAAATGCAATGGAACAACTAGTCACCATTCCCACAAGAGGAGACAATATACTAGACCTGATCATCACAAACATGGGGACAAAATGCTCCACATCAGAAGTACATCCCTTTTTGGTAAGATCAGACCATAAATTAATCTCACTGGAAATCTACATCCCGCCCCCACCCCCTGCACAAAAGACCACAGTGAAGAACTTCTCAAAAGCAAACTTCACACTTCTTAAGACTGAAGTGGTATCTTTCAAGGCCCCTGGGCCAGTGGAAACCACAACCCACACTGCTGAATCCTATGCAAATGCCTTCTATGGGCACCTTCAAGAATGCATGGATCATGCAATCCCAAATAAAACCAAGACCCATTCCCCCAAAGGCAGGCGCCCGGTCTGGTGGACCCCAGCCATAAACAAACTTTACGACAGGAGGAGGAAGCTACTACATGACAGAGCAAAATCCCTAAAAGGGAAGGCATCTCTGATCAGTACTAGCAAAAAACTACGATCACTCATAAAATCATCCAAGGCCAACTTTGAGAGAAAAATCGCAAAAGACACAAAAGACAATCACAAGGCCTTCTTTAGCTATGTTAGAAACCTGGGTGGAAACTCCCAGATATGCTCAGAGTTAGTCCAAAATGACACAAAATACACTGAACCCACTGACATTGCCAACATTCTGGCAGACAGGCTCAATGCAAATTTCTCCTCCCCCTCCCCCTCAAAAGGAGAAATAACTATCCCAGCAGAGTGTAGCCTCCCTAACATCTCAGATGCCCAGGTGAGAGCCGCCCTCTCTAAAGCTAAAAACACAGCATCAATGGGCCCGGATGTTGCCCCAGGCTGTGTGCTACATGAACTCCAAGAGGAACTAAACCCACACATAAGGCTGCTGTTTAATCTTAGCCTTACTACAGGATACGTACCCAAAGAGTGGCGTACGGCAACAGTGGTCCCACTTCACAAAGGCGGTGCTTCTACGGACCCTGGAAATTACCGCCCCATAAACTTGACGAGCCTGGTCTGCAAAGCTATGGAGAGGATCATTATGGAACTCATAAACAAAGACATCGGGGACCTACAGACATTGGATCCTACCCAATTTGGCTTTGTCAAGGGCAGATCCTGCCTTTTGAACTTGGTGGACTTTTTTGAAGCAGTCACTAAGGCCATTGATGAGGGTAAGGCAGTTCACACAGCCTACCTTGACCTTGCAAAAGCCTTTGACACAATACCCCACTCGGGCATCATAGACAAACTCACCAGCTTAAATGTAAACCCATATGTCACAAGATGGGTTGCAAACTGGCTCAAGGACAGAACCCACAGGGTCAGAGTTGCTGGAGCTATGTCAGACTCTAAGCCAGTCACAAGCGGTGTCCCACAGGGCTCAGTCCTGGGACCCCTCTTGTTCGGCATTTATTTTTCTGAGGTATAGGCAAACATAGGAGAATTGTGGCTGACAAAGTTCGCAGATAACTGCAAACTGGGCGCCATAATTGATACTTCAGCGGACACAAACATCCTTCAGAGAGGCCTCATAGAAATGGATAATTGGTGCCAGAGCCATGGCCTTAAGCTGAACACCAAAAAATGTATAGTCATACCCTTTGGGAAAAACAAGGTACCGACAAATTACCACATAGGCGGTAATCCATTAAGTACGGAAGAGGTAATCAGGGACCTAGGGACCCAGGTTGACAGTAACCTCTCATTTGACACTCACATTGCCAAAGTGGTTAGGAAGACCTTCTATATTGCCCACCTTATCATGAAGGGTTTCACATCTAGATCAAGAGAGGTCATTGTGCCCCTGTACTCTTCTCTTATCAGGCCAATGATTGAGTACACTGCCCCATTTGGGATGTATCTCACCCGACACCTGCAGCAGTTGTAAAGACCCCAAAAGTTCCTCACCAAGAGGATAAAGGGTCTTAAACATATGTCATATGCTGCCCGACTGAAAAACTCCAGCTCTATTCAGTCGCATACTGCCTACTCAGAGGTGATCTGTGCCTGACGTACAAGGCCATGTCCAATCCTGAATTAATGGACATGCTCCACCTCAGAAAATCCAAATCCATCAGAGCCATGAGAACAAGTGACTTAAACCTCAACACAGAAATAAATAGAACGTGCTGGAGGGATAGATTCATAACCCAGAGGCTCCCTACACTCTGGAACAGAATCCCAGTCCATGTTAGGCAGAGCCCCTCACTGACTCTATTCAAGAGAAATCTCGACAAGTGGATGGGAGATCATAGGTTTACCCTGGGGGTCATCTCTGTGTCACTACTAGACAGAGGCATAGTAAACTAAACCCTAAAAGGGCATAGTATTCTCATCCTAAGGGGTGGTGTAAGCCACATACACTCTGGTAAGGCTTATAAATGCCCTAGGGCAGATAGCCTAGTACGAACCTATGAACCTATGAACTTATTTGTATTTGTTTTCCAGGGCAGAGCACTGATCTCCATGGGCCTGTTAGTTAGTTAGTTAGTTAGTTAGTTAGTTAGTTAGTTAGTTAGTTAGTTAGTTAGTTAGTTAGTTAGTTTAGTTTAGTTATGTGTGTTTTCTGAGGTGGAGTACTGATCTCCACGGGCCTTTTAGTTAGTTAGTTAGTTAGTTAGTTAGTTAGTTAGTTAGTTAGTTAGTTAGTTAGTTAGTTAGTTAGTTAGTTTAGTTATGTATGTTTTCCGGGGTAGAGGACTGATCTCCATGAGCTTTTTTCAGACTCATCCCAGGAACAGTGTCTGGTTAGTTGACCTGCTCAGTCATTCAGTTAGGCAATGGAGGTTGGGTGAATCAAACCTTGCACCACAGAAAACAGATATTACCAGCTCCTTTATTATCTAAGCCAACTGCCAGACCCAATCACTTGGCTTTATTAAGGGGTAGGCAGGTTGCTCAGATTCATTGTGTCACTGGTGAAATAAGCAAATGCTATATGGCATCTATCAGAAACTAGCAGTAGTTTTGCTAGTAGGTTTTAGTACAGCCATCAGTTCCAACCAGCAGAAATCTATCTGGAAAGTGCTGGCAAAGTGTAGACTGCCATCAACTTTTATTGATTAGTGTAAGCTTTAATACACCATTCCAACAGCATGTATCCTCACTAACCACACTTTTTCTGCTCCCTCCCTGTTACTAAGGGTACCAGCCAAGGCCGCTCACACTCCCTGTTGCTTTCTGTGCTGGTGGTCACTGTGCCTGATCTCTGCTTAAAATCACAGTGTCCAGTACAAAGTTAAATGGTATTTTGTTTCCTCTCACCACATGGTTTGTGGACGACTGTGTGATTTGGATAACTAACCCTGAGGTTAATGTCTATCATATTCTAAAATTCTTTCAATAATCTGTCAGATACACAGGGTTACCAATCATTATGAGTAATCCCGCCATTTTCCCTTTAACAACAGCTACTCATGATGCTCTGACATTGTTGAGCACATTCCTCGCTATGGTGATGAATACATTTAAGTATTTAGGGGTTTATATGTCCCAGCATATATAGGTTACAGTCAAAAAGAATACAGCTGATATTTAAAGTTGCAAAAGCACAACTTGAACAACATAATCTCAAGCTCCTACTATTTCTTACCAAAATTCAAATATTAAAATGTATATGTTACCTAAGATTCTAATTGTTTTTCACCATATTCCCCAGGTAACCCATTCCAATTTTATAACCCATTGTAATGTACGCATAGCAACTTTGTTGTGGCAAGGAAAGCATCCTAGAGGGAGCTGCAAACACGTAATGCTTTCAAGAAATGAGGAGGGTTTGGGTAATCAGATCTAAGGACTTATGGGATTGCTGTGATTGGATGGCACTTAACCAAAGCTAGACTGAACTCTCCCCCCACTTTGGTTTTATCGGAGCCCATGTTACAACACCTTAACTCCCCAATGCCTCAGTGTAGTATATCTCACAAAGTATGGGACCCAACTGGGCAGGAAGCCTGGTTCTTAACTCATCTTTGAACCAAACCATGTCCACCCCCACATCTTACACTAATCTCTCCATTATGGCTAAATTATATGGTAATAGTAGATGGTCAGATGTTATGGTGGCCTAAATGGATTAAATGTGGGATTGTATTTGTATGTTGAATGTCTGCACTCAAGACCTTAACTCCTTCCTGTCATTTGTGGCCCTGAAAGAGAAGTGTCTTTACATTTACTGAAGGTTGTAGCAATTATTTCATTTAAAGGCTGTGCTCATGGCTCATGGGCACTTATCGGTAGGGAAATGTCCAAATTATCAGATATGCATGGCCAAATGGATACCCAACCTCCAGTGAAAGATTCATGAAACCAATTAACAGCATGATGCCAAATAATAACTGAACCCTCTAAGTCAACTATGTGGGTTCAAAAGCCAAATAAGCCCCAACCTCAAGTAAGTTTTCAGGCCTGCATGGGAGTCATGGGGGTGGGTGATTAGCTGACCCTAAACACCCTGTACTTCTATGGGAGTCATGGGGTTGGCTGTTTAGCTGACCCTAAACACCCTGTACTTCTATGGGAGTCATGGGATTGGGTGGTTAGCTGACCCTAAACTCCCTGTACTGCTGAATTTCAGCCAGCATATATTGTTACACTGTTGGCAACTTTCACAGAGTCAACTGGCCCAAAGGAGACAGGTCATGTCTGCACGGTGTTGGTGGTGTAGCTCCCTGAAAAGAGATTATCTCCATATGCTTACCCAGACCACCTTTAATACAATATAAAACTGGCTTTCTGAACATCGTCTGATCCTAAATCCCAAAAATACTAAAATGCTGTTATTTTCACCAACACATAGGTCTACAGCTTTCATCTTTACCATAAAATCAAATGATGGCACAATAATCTCCCCTGACCCATCTACAAAACTATTAGGTGTCATCATAGACAATAATCTCAAATTTGACCTACATGTTAACCAAACTATCAAAACCATCAATAAAAAACTAGGGTCACTTTACAGAATTAAAGCTTTCCTAAACCCTCCATCTAAAATTGCCATAGCTCACTCTCACCTTCATTCAACCCTTCTGTATGCATCGCATCTACTCATGAATTTGAACAAGACTGTCCTTAACAAACTCTCAATTTGCTACAACCACATTGCCAGGTTTGCCACTGAGCTGCCTTTTAGGACACATCATTGCATCAATCTAAATCAGCTTGGTTGGCTTGAACTACCTAGCCTAATCCAGTATAACCAATTGATTATGGCCTATAAAATCCTCTATAATCTGGACAATACTCCAGCACTTAAAAATAATATCACCCCCTATAACAATCCTAGACCGCTTCGATCCTCTAACAAACTATTAATTCAGACTAGCAAAATTAATAACACAGCCGGTGATTCTCTCTTTGCAAACTCTGTAAGTAGATCCTGGAACTCTCTTCCAGCTGATATTACCTTACTTTCCACCTTAGGTCAATTTAAAACTAGACTCAAACAACATGTGTCACTTAACTGGCTATGTCAATGTATCAAGCCTGGCTAACTCGAATGTGTAAAATCTGTTAACCAGTTTACTGTGTAATTTAATTTAATCCTGACTTGTGCTCAGGATTAACTATAACCTGTGGAACTTGTTTAACTTGCTTACTTAAGTAATCTCTGTAAATAGTCTGTTTGTAATATGTAATGCTGGTATTATGTAATGCTGTATCTGCTTACCCTTGGAGCTTTTCTCCCCGGGCCTCCGCTGAAAATGGACATGCATCCAGTCGGACTATCCCGGTCAACAAATGTAAAATAAATAAATAAAATATTATGGTTTATCACTATTCAAGCCAACACACACATTATTAAAGTTCAGCTTCCAAGGCTACAGAAAACAGTCTTTTGGGTGCTGGGCATTAAAGACCCTGACTTCTAGTTACCAAACTTGTAGCTTTTTTAGATCCATAATATTACTTTCACCTGACAGCAACTATCTTTAAGTATTGGAAAAATATACCATCCAATTGGTTCTTGACCATGCATAGTCTAAAATCCTGGTCAAAAGCATGTATAGATTTGTAGTGGTGGAATAAATCATGGCCCTTGTTTTTTTCTTTTCACTTAATTACAGACCAGGAACAGCTTGCAAATTTTATATTTAGTATTTGGTTTAAATCTGTATTGTTGGAGATGTACACACTCTTAGCATATTCTCTACATGTCCATACCTATTTTGATAATTTGTAATCTGATTGACTGGAAAGTATGTACTTTGTTCACTGTTGAAACTTTATTCTTTTTGGATGACATGGTTATGGATGGAAAGAATAAACTTTGCTTTCATATTAAAAAAAAAAATCATCCTAAAAAATAATTACACACTCTCTGCACCAGTTAGCTAGTCTGTAGCCTAACTAGCATAGACAATATTCCCGAATTGTTCCTTACCAATATGGGACGACTCTGTCCCCCACCAGTAGTAACTCCCAATCTCATCTAATTGGACCATAAATCAGTCATATTTACCATAAGACTGAAGCTAGAAGCATCCTCAGATACCTCCGTATATAGAGATTATGTGAAGGCGAAGCAACAAAAACTCAGTGATGACCTGGCTAAAGTCAACATTTCCGCCCAATCTGATGGCCCCACTTTGTATGTGGAATCCTTTACTGCTAAATTCAGCATACATGTGAATAGCTGCATAGATGCATCTATCCCCCTATGAAGCAAATACAATGCCAGATATAAAAATAAATCCCTGTAATGAAACGCAAATACAAAAAGGCACCACAACAAAAGAAAAAAAACAACAAAAAAAACTCATTGTACGCAATAATAAATGTAACTATCAAGATATAAGAAACGCTGCTGTTAATGTTAACAAGGATATGCAGTCCCTGATCAAATCAATCAAAGCTCGATATGCTGTAAAAATAGCAACACAGGCAAAACACACCCACAAAGCCTTCCTTAGCTATGTTAGAAACCTCAGAAACAATGTCCAGCACTGCTCAGAGCTCATAGTAGAGATATCACATACTCAGACCCCAAAGACATAGACAGTAGAGTTGCAGATAAATTTAGCTTTAATTTCACGCCCCACACTACATTCCCAGATCATGTGCCAGCATGTTCTCTCCACCTTGAATCTCTCGTGAACAAGTTCTCAAAGCACTTTCCATGGCCAAGAACAATTCTATGCGGTCAGACAACATACCAGGCTACCTGCTGGCCAACCAGAAAATTGGACCTTTCAAACCCTCTGTAGATGCTATTCAGTATCAGTTTGCAAAAAGGCCTTGACCTGGATGAATGGAGGATGGCATAGGTTATCTCCCTGCACAAATGTGACGCAACAATGACCTCAAGAAATTCTAGACCCATAAGTCTGACCAGCCTCTTTTGAAAGGTTGTACAGAAGGTCATTATGGAATTAATCGATAAGGGCATAGGTAGCCTACGAACTTTAACCTAAGCCAGTACAGAAGGTCATTATGGAATTAATCGATAAGGACATCAGTAACCTACAAACTTTGACCTAAGCCACTACAGAAGGTCATTATGGAATTAATTGATAAGGACATAGGCAACCTACAAACTTTGACCTAAGCCAGTTTGGTTTTGTCTAGGTAGATCCTGCCTGATAAACTCAGTAAACTTTTTTGAGAAGGTTACTGAGGCAATGGATGAGGGAAAATCAGTACACACCACATATATAGATCTTGCAAAGGCATTGATAAACTGTCCCTGTTAAATGTTAATCCATATGTAACTCACTGGATAAGAAATGGGATAACAAATAAAACACAGGATACTGGGGTAGGAGGTTGTACCTCCTCCAAAAGACCTGTCATAGTGATGAACCACAGGATTCAGCCCTTACACTACTCCTGTCTGGAATTTAATTATCAGAAGCCAATGCGAATATAAAGGCTTTGTAGCTAACCAAGTCTGCAGATGACTAAAAATTTGGTGTCACCATAAACTCTCCACAGGACACAATCCTCTAACAGGGCCTTACCCAAAAAATAGCTGGTGCCATATCCACTGGATGACACTAAATGCCAAGGGTTGTATCATAGTCTCCTCTGGGAAACATGATAAACCCAGTAGCGATCATGTTAATAACATATCTATGAAAATGATCTGGTAAATAGGGACCTGGGAACCTATGTGGGCAAGAAACTTTTCTTCAGTGTGTTGTAAGAAGATTCTTTTTCAATACACAGCTTATAAGTAAGGATACAACACCTAGGTCTAGGGACGTAATTTATTTATTTATTAAGTAAGGGTACTACACCACGGTCTGGGGATGTGATTTATTTATTTATTAAGTAAGGGTATAACACATAGGTCTAGGGATGTCATTTATTTATCTATTAAGTAAGGGTATAACACCTAGGTCTAGGGACGTGATTTATTTATTTATTAAGTAAGGGTACTACACCTGGGTCTGGGGATGTGATTTATTTATTTATTAAGTAAGGGTATAACATCTAGGTCTCGGGATGTGATTTATTTATTTATTAAGTAAGGGTACAACACCTAGGTCTAGGGATGTGATTTATTTATTTATTAAGTAAGGGTACAACACCTAGGTCTAGGGATGTGATTTATTTATTTATTAAGTAAGAGTATAAGAGCTAGGTCTAGGGATGTGATTTATTTATTTATTAAGTAAGGGTATAAAACCTAGGCCTAGGGATGTCATTTATTTATTTATTAAGTAAGGGTACAACAGCTAGGTCTAGGGATGTGATTTATTATTTATTAAGTAAAGGTACAACACCTAGGTCTAGGATGTGATTTATTTATTTATTAAGTAAGGGTACAACACCTAGTTATAAGGATGTGATTTATTTATGAAGTAAGGGTACAACACTTAGGTCTAGGGATGTGATTTATTTATTTATTAAGTAAGGGTACAACACCTAGGTCTAGGGATGTGATTTTCTTATTTATTAAGTAAGGATTCAACACCTAGGAATAGGGATGTGATTTATTTATTTATTAGGTAAGGGTATAACACCTAGGTCTAGGGATGTGATGTATTTATTTATTAAGTAAGTCCAACACCTAGGTATAGGGATGTGATTTATTTATTTATTAAATAAGGGTCCAACACCTAGGTCTAGGGATGTGATTTATTTATTTATTAAGTAAGGATACAACACCTAGGTCTAGGGATGTGATTTATTTATTTATTAAGTAAGGGTATAACACCTAGGTCTAGCGATGTCATTTATTTATTTATTAAGTAAAGGTATAACACCTAGGTCTAGGGATGTCATTTATTTATTTATTAATTAAGGGAATAACACCTAGGTCTAGGGATGTGATTTATTTATCTTTTAAGTAAGGGTACAACACCATGGTCTAGGGATGTGATTTATTTATTTATTAAGTAAGGGCAAAACACCTAGGTCTAGGGATGCAATTTATTTATTTATTAAGTAGGGGTATAAAACCTAGGTCTAGGGATGTGATTTATTTATTTATTAAGTAAGGGTAAAACACCTAGGTCTAGGGATGCGATTTATTTATTTATTAAGTAGGGGTATAAAACCTAGGTCTAGGGATGTGATTTATTTATTTATTAAGTAAGGGTAGAACACCTAGGTCTAAGGATGTGATTTATTTATTAATTAAGTAAGGGTACAACACCTAGGTCTAGGGATGTGATTTATTTATTTATTAAGTAAGGGTATAACACCTAGGTCAGGGGATGTGATTTATTTATTTATTTATTAAGTAAGAGTATAATGCCTAGGTCTAGGGATGTGATTTATTTATTTATTTAGTAAGGGTATAATGCCTAAGTCTAGGGATGTGATTTATTTATTTATTAAGTAAGAGTGTAATGCCTAGGTCTAGGGATGTGATTTATTTATTTATTTAGTAAGAGTATAATGCCTAGGTCTATAGATGTGACTTATGTATTTATTAAGTAAGAGTATAATGCCTAGGTCCAGGGATGTGATTTATTTATTTATTTAGTAAGGGCATAACACCTAGGTCTAGGGATGTGATTTAATTATTTATTAAGTAAGGGTACGACACCTAGGTCTAGGGATGTTATTTATTTATTTATTAAGTAAGTGTACAACACCCAGGTCTAGGGATGTGATTTATTTATTTATTAAGTAAGGGTGCAACACCTTGGTCTAGCGATATGATTTATTTATTTATTTATTAAGTAAGGGAAAAACACCTAGGTCTAGGGATGTGATTTATTTATTTATTAAGTAAGGGTTCAACACCTAGGTCTAGTGATGTGATGTATTTATTTATTAAATAAGGGTACAACACCTAGGTCTAGGGATGTGATTTATTTATTTATTAAGTAAGGGCACAAGACCTAGGTCTAGGGTTGCGATTTATTAATTTATTAAGTAAGGGTACAACAGCTAGGTCTAGGGATGTCATTAATTTATTTATTTATTAAGTAAGGCTTCAACACCTAGGACTAGGGATGTGATTTATTTATTTATTAAGTAATAGTATAACATCTCAGTGTAGGGATGTGATTTATTTATTTATTAAGTAAGGGTACAACACCTAGGTCTAGGGATGTGATTTATTTATTTATTAAGTAAGGGTACAACACCTAGGTCTAGGGATGTCATTTATTTATTTATTAAGTAAGGATATAACATTGAGGTCTAGAGATGTGATTTATTAATTTATTAAGTAAGTGTACAACACCTAGGTCTAGGGATGTGATTTATTTATTTATTAAGTAAGGGTATAACACCTAGGTCTAGGGATGTGATTTATTTATTTATTAAGTAAGGGTTCAACACCTAGGTCTAGGGATGTGATTTATTTATTTATTAAGTAAGGGTACAACAGCTGGGTCTAGGGATGTGATTTATTTATTTATTAAGTAAGGATATAACACCTAGGTCTAGGGATGTGATTTATTTATTTATTAAGTAAGGGTTTAACACCTAGGTCTAGGGATGTGATTTATTTATTTATTTATTAAGTAAGGGTACAACACCTAGATCTAGGGATGTGATTTATTTATTTATTAATTAAGGGTACAACACCTAGGTCTAGGGATGTGATTTATTTATTTATTAAGTAAGGGTATAACACCTATGTCTAGGGATGTTATTTATTTAGTAAGGGACCCAAACACCTAGGTCTAGGGATGTGATTTATTTATTTATTAAGTAAGGGTACAACACCTAGGTCTAGGGATGTGATTTATTTATTTATTAAGTAAGGATACAACACCTAGGTCTAGGGATGTGATTTATTTATTTATTAAGTAAGAGTACAACGCCTAGGTCTAGTGATGTGATTTATTTATTTATTAAGTAAGGGTACAACACCCAGGTCTACGGATGTCATTTATTTATTTATTAAGTAAGGGTGCAACACCTTGGTCTAGGGATATGATTTATTTATTTATTAAGTAAGGGTACAACACCTAGGTCTAGGGATGTGATTTATTTATTTATTAAGTAAGGGTACAACAGCTAGGTCTAGGGATGTCATTTATTTATTTATTTATTTATTTATTTATTTATTTATTTATTAAGTAAGGATATAACATGTAGGTCTGGGGATGTGATTTATTTATTTATTAAGTAAGGGGAGAACACCTAGGTCTAGGGATGTGATTTATTTATTTATTAAGTAAGGGTAAAATACCTAGGTCTAGGGATGCGATTTATTTATTTATTAAGTAAAGGTACAACACCTAGGTCTATGGATGTGATTTATTTATTTATTAAGTAAGGCTATAACACCTAGGTCTAGGGATGTGATTTATTTATTTATTAAGTAAGGGTACAACATCTAGGTCTAGGGTTTTGATTAATTTATTTATTAAGTAAGGGTACAACACCTAGGTCTAAGGATGTGATTTATTTATTTATTAAGTAAGGGTACAACACCTAGGTCTAGGGTTGTGATTTATTTATTTATTAAGTAAGGGTACAACAGCTGGGTCTAGGGATGTGATTTATTTATTTATTAAGTAAGGATATAACACCTAGGTCTAGGGATGTGATTTATTTATTTATTAAGTAAGGGTTTAACACCTAGGTCTAGGGATGTGATTTATTTATTTATTTATTAAGTAAGGGTACAACACCTTGATCTAGGGATGTGATTTATTTATTTATTAAGTAAGGGTACAACACCTAGGTCTAGGGATGTGATTTATTTATTTATTAAGTAAGGGTATAACACCTATGTCTAGGGATGTTATTTATTTAGTAAGGGACCCAAACACCTAGGTCTAGGGATATGATTTATTTATTTATTAAGTAAGGGTACAACACCTAGGTCTAGGGATGTGATTTATTTATTTATTAAGTAAGGATACAACACCTAAGTCTGGGGATGTGATTTATTTATTTATTAAGTAAGGGTACAACACCTAGGTCTAGTGATGTGATTTATTTATTTATTAAGTAAGGTACAACACTTAGGTCTAAGGATGTGATTTATTTATTTATTAAGTAAGGGTACAACACCCATGTCTAGAAATGTGATGTATATATTTATTAGGAAAGGGTATAACAGCTAGGTCTAGGGATGTGATTTATGTATTTATTAAGTAAGAATATAACACCCAGGTCTAGAGATGTGATTTATTTATTTATTAAGTAAGGGTGCAACACCTTGGTCTAGGGGTATGATTTATTTATTTATTTATTAAGTAAGGGTACAACACCTATGTCTAGGGATATGATTTATTTTTTTATTAAGTAAGGGTATAACACCTAAACTGGGGATGTGATTTATTTATTTATTAAGTAAGGGTATAACAACTAGGTCTAGGGACGTGATTTGTTTATTTATTAAGTAAGGGTATAACATCTAGGTCTAGGGATGTGATTTATTTATTTATTAAGTAAGGGTACAACACCTAGGTCTAGGGATGTCATTTATTTATTTATTAAGTAAGCGTACAACACCTAGGTCTAGGGATGTGATTTATTTATTTATTAAGTAAGCGTACAACACCTAGGTCTAGGGATGTGATTTATTTATTTATTAAGTAAGGGTACAACACCTAGGTCTAGGGATGTGATTTATTGATTTATTAAGTAAGGGTATAACACCTAGGTCTAGGGATGGGATTTATTGATTTATTAAGTAAGGGTACAAGACCTAGGTCTAGGGATGTGATTTATTTATTTATTTATTTAATAAGTAAGGGTTCAACACCTAGGACTAGGGATGTGATTTATTTATTTATTAAGTAATAGTATAACACCTCAGTGTAGGGATGTGATTTATTTATTTATTAAGTAAGGGTACAACACCTAGGTCTAGCGATGTCATTTATTTATTTATTAAGTAAGGATATAACACCTAGGTCTAGAGATGTGATTTATTTATTTATTAAGTAAGTGTACAACACCTAGGACTAGGGATGTGATTTATTTATTTATTAAGTAAGGGTACAACACCTAGGTCTACGGATGTGATTTATTTATTTATTAAGTAAGGGTACAACACCTAGGTTTAGGGATGTCATTTATTTATTTATTAAGTAAGGATATAACACTAAGGTCTAGAGATGTGATTTATTTATTTATTAAGTAAGTGTACAACACCTAGGACTAGGGATGTGATTTATTTATTTATTAAGTAAGGGTACAACACCTAGGTCTACGGATGTGATTTATTTATTTATTAAGTAAGGGTACAACACCTAGGTCTAGGGATGTCATTTATTTATTTATTAAGTAAGGATATAACACTAAGGTCTAGATATGTGATTTATTAATTTATTAAGTAAGTGTACAACACCTAGGACTAGGGATGTGATTTATTTATTTATTAAGTAAGGGTATAACACCTAGGTCTAGGGATGTGATTTATTTATTTATTAAGTAAGTGTACAACACCTAGGTCTAGGGATGTGATTTATTTATTTATTAAGTAAGGGCATAACACCTATGTCTAGGGATGTGATTTATTTATTTATTAAGTAAGGGTTCAACACCTAGGTCTAGGGATGTGATTTATTTATTTATTAAGTAAGGGTACAACAGCTGGGTCTAGGGATGTGATTTATTTATTTATTAAGTAAGGATATAACACCTAGGTCTAGGGATGTGATTTATTTATTTATTAAGTAAGGGTTTAACACCTAGGTCTAGGGATGTGATTTATTTATTTATTTATTAAGTAAGGGTACAACACCTTGATCTAGGGATGTGATTTATTTATTTATTAAGTAAGGGTACAACACCTAGGTCTAGGGATGTGATTTATTTATTTATTAAGTAAGGGTATAACACCTATGTCTAGGGATGTTATTTATTTAGTAAGGGACCCAAACACCTAGGTCTAGGGATATGATTTATTTATTTATTAAGTAAGGGTACAACACCTAGGTCTAGGGATGTGATTTATTTATTTATTAAGTAAGGATACAACACCTAGGTCTGGGATGAGATTTATTTATTTATTAAGTAAGGGTACCACACCTAGGTCTAGTGATGTGATTTATTTATTTATTAAGTAAGGGTACAACACTCAGATCTAGGGATGTCATTTATTTATTTATTAAGTAAAGGGTGCAACACCTTGGTCTAGGGATATGATTTATTTATTTATTAAGTAAGGGTACAACACCTAGGTCTAGGGATGTGATTTATTTATTTATTAAGTAAGGGTACAACAGCTAGGTCTAGGGATGTCATTTATTTATTTATTTATTAAGTAAGGATATAACATGTAGGTCTGGGGATGTGATTTATTTATTTATTAAGTAAGGGTAGAACACCTAGGTCTAGGGATGTGATTTATTTATTTATTAAGTAAGGGTACAACACCTAGTTCTAGGGATGTGATTTATTTATTTATTAAGTAAGGCTATAACACCTAGGTCTAGGGATGTCATTTATTTATTTATTAAGTAAGGATATAACACTAAGGTCTAGAGATGTGATTTATTAATTTATTAAGTAAGTGTACAACACCTAGGTCTAGGGATGTGATTTATTTATTTATTAAGTAAGGGTTCAACACCTAGGTCTAGGGATGTGATTTATTTATTTATTAAGTAAGGGTACAACAGCTGGGTCTAGGGATGTGATTTATTTATTTATTAAGTAAGGATATAACACCTAGGTCTAGGGATGTGATTTATTTATTTATTAAGTAAGGGTTTAACACCTAGGTCTAGGGATGTGATTTATTTATTTATTTATTAAGTAAGGTACAACACCTAGATCTAGGGATGTGATTTATTTATTTATTAATTAAGGGTACAACACCTAGGTCTAGGGATGTGATTTATTTATTTATTAAGTAAGGGTATAACACCTATGTCTAGGGATGTTATTTATTTAGTAAGGGACCCAAACACCTAGGTCTAGGGATGTGATTTATTTATTTATTAAGTAAGGGTACAACACCTAGGTCTAGGGATGTGATTTATTTATTTATTAAGAAAGGATACAACACCTAGGTCTAGGGATGTGATTTATTTATTTATTAAGTAAGGGTACAACGCCTAGGTCTAGTGATGTGATTTATTTATTTATTAAGTAAGGGTACAACACCCAGGTCTACGGATGTCATTTATTTATTTATTAAGTAAGGGTGCAACACCTTGGTCTAGGGATATGATTTATTTATTTATTAAGTAAGGGTACAACACCTAGGTCTAGGGATGTGATTTATTTATTTATTAAGTAAGGGTACAACAGCTAGGTCTAGGGATGTCATTTATTTATTTATTTATTAAGTAAGGATATAACATGTAGGTCTGGGGATGTGATTTATTTATTTATTAAGTAAGGGTAGAACACCTAAGTCTGGGGATGTGATTTATTTATTTATTAAGTAAGGGTACAACACCTAGGTCTAGGGATGTGATTTATGTATTTATTAAGTAAGGGTACAACACCTAGGTCTAGGGATATTATTTATTTATTTATTAAGTAAGAGTACAACACCTAGGTCTAAGGATGTGATTTATTTATTTATTAAGTAGGGGTATAAAACCTAGGTCTAGGGATGTGATTTATTTATTTATTAAGTAAGGGTACAACCTAGGTCTAGGGATGTGATTTATTTATTTATTAAGTAAGGGTACAACACCCATGTCTAGGAATGTGATGTATATATTTAATAGGTAAGGGTATAACACCTAGGTCTAGGGATGTGATTTATGTATTTATTAAGTAAGAATATAACGCCTAGGTCTAGGGATGTGATTTATTTATTTGTTAAGTAAGGGTAAAACAGCTAGGTCTAGGGATGTGATTTATTTATTTATTAAGTAAGGGTACAACACCTAGGTCTAGGGATGTGATTTGTTTATTTATTAAGTAAGGGTACAACACCTAGGTCAAGGGATATGATTTATTTATTTATTAAGTAAGGATATAACACCTAGGTCTAGGGATGTGATTTATTTATTTATTAAGTAAGGGAATAACACCTAGATCTAGGGATGTGATTTATTTATTTATTAAGTAAGGGTGCAACACCTAGATCTAGGGATGTGATTTAATTATTTATTTATTTATTAAAGGTACAACACCTTGGTCTAGGGATGTGATTTATTTATTTATTAAGTAAGGGTCCAACACCTAGGTCTAGGGATGTGATTTATTTATTTATTAAGTAAGGGTATAACATCTAGGTCTAGGGATGTGATTTATTTATTTATTAAGTAAGGATATAACACCTCGGTCTAGGGATGTGATTTATTTATTTATTAAGTAAGGATATAACACCTAGATCTAGGGATGTGATTTATTTATTTATTAATTAAGGGTACAACACCTAGGACTAGGGATGTGATTTATTTATTTATTAAGTAAGGGTACAACACCTAGGTCTACGGATGTGATTTATTTATTTATTAAGTAAGGGTACAACACCTAGGTTTAGGGATGTCATTTATTTATTTATTAAGTAAGGATATAACACTAAGGTCTAGAGATGTGATTTATTTATTTATTAAGTAAGTGTACAACACCTAGGACTAGGGATGTGATTTATTTATTTATTAAGTAAGGGTACAACACCTAGGTCTACGGATGTGATTTATTTATTTATTAAGTAAGGGTACAACACCTAGGTCTAGGGATGTCATTTATTTATTTATTAAGTAAGGATATAACACTAAGGTCTAGATATGTGATTTATTAATTTATTAAGTAAGTGTACAACACCTAGGACTAGGGATGTGATTTATTTATTTATTAAGTAAGGGTATAACACCTAGGTCTAGGGATGTGATTTATTTATTTATTAAGTAAGTGTACAACACCTAGGTCTAGGGATGTGATTTATTTATTTATTAAGTAAGGGCATAACACCTATGTCTAGGGATGTGATTTATTTATTTATTAAGTAAGGGTTCAACACCTAGGTCTAGGGATGTGATTTATTTATTTATTAAGTAAGGGTACAACAGCTGGGTCTAGGGATGTGATTTATTTATTTATTAAGTAAGGATATAACACCTAGGTCTAGGGATGTGATTTATTTATTTATTAAGTAAGGGTTTAACACCTAGGTCTAGGGATGTGATTTATTTATTTATTTATTAAGTAAGGGTACAACACCTTGATCTAGGGATGTGATTTATTTATTTATTAAGTAAGGGTACAACACCTAGGTCTAGGGATGTGATTTATTTATTTATTAAGTAAGGGTATAACACCTATGTCTAGGGATGTTATTTATTTAGTAAGGGACCCAAACACCTAGGTCTAGGGATATGATTTATTTATTTATTAAGTAAGGGTACAACACCTAGGTCTAGGGATGTGATTTATTTATTTATTAAGTAAGGATACAACACCTAGGTCTGGGATGAGATTTATTTATTTATTAAGTAAGGGTACCACACCTAGGTCTAGTGATTTGATTTATTTATTTATTAAGTAAGGGTACAACACTCAGATCTAGGGATGTCATTTATTTATTTATTAAGTAAGGGTGCAACACCTTGGTCTAGGGATATGATTTATTTATTTATTAAGTAAGGGTACAACACCTAGGTCTAGGGATGTGATTTATTTATTTATTAAGTAAGGGTACAACAGCTAGGTCTAGGGATGTCATTTATTTATTTATTTATTAAGTAAGGATATAACATGTAGGTCTGGGGATGTGATTTATTTATTTATTAAGTAAGGGTAGAACACCTAGGTCTAGGGATGTGATTTATTTATTTATTAAGTAAGGGTACAACACCTAGTTCTAGGGATGTGATTTATTTATTTATTAAGTAAGGCTATAACACCTAGGTCTAGGGATGTCATTTATTTATTTATTAAGTAAGGATATAACACTAAGGTCTAGAGATGTGATTTATTAATTTATTAAGTAAGTGTACAACACCTAGGTCTAGGGATGTGATTTATTTATTTATTAAGTAAGGGTTCAACACCTAGGTCTAGGGATGTGATTTATTTATTTATTAAGTAAGGGTACAACAGCTGGGTCTAGGGATGTGATTTATTTATTTATTAAGTAAGGATATAACACCTAGGTCTAGGGATGTGATTTATTTATTTATTAAGTAAGGGTTTAACACCTAGGTCTAGGGATGTGATTTATTTATTTATTTATTAAGTAAGGGTACAACACCTAGATCTAGGGATGTGATTTATTTATTTATTAATTAAGGGTACAACACCTAGGTCTAGGGATGTGATTTATTTATTTATTAAGTAAGGGTATAACACCTATGTCTAGGGATGTTATTTATTTAGTAAGGGACCCAAACACCTAGGTCTAGGGATGTGATTTATTTATTTATTAAGTAAGGGTACAACACCTAATCTGAGGATGTGATTTATTTATTTATTAAGTAAGGGTATAACACCTAGGTCTAGGGACGTGATTTGTTTATTTATTAAGTAAGGGTTTAACATCTATGTCTAGGGATGTGATTTATTTATTTATTAAGTAAGGGCACAACACCTATGTCTAGGGATGGCATTTATTTATTTATTAAGTAAGCGTACAACACCCAGGTCTACGGATGTCATTTATTTATTTATTAAGTAAGGGTGCAACACCTTGGTCTAGGGATATGATTTATTTATTTATTAAGTAAGGGTACAACACCTAGGTCTAGGGATGTGATTTATTTATTTATTAAGTAAGGGTACAACAGCTAGGTCTAGGGATGTCATTTATTTATTTATTTATTAAGTAAGGATATAACATGTAGGTCTGGGGATGTGATTTATTTATTTATTAAGTAAGGGTAGAACACCTAAGTCTGGGGATGTGATTTATTTATTTATTAAGTAAGGGTACAACACCTAGGTCTAGGGATGTGATTTATGTATTTATTAAGTAAGGGTACAACACCTAGGTCTAGGGATATTATTTATTTATTTATTAAGTAAGAGTACAACACCTAGGTCTAAGGATGTGATTTATTTATTTATTAAGTAGGGGTATAAAACATAGGTCTAGGGATGTGATTTATTTATTTATTAAGTAAGGGTACAACCTAGGTCTAGGGATGTGATTTATTTATTTATTAAGTAAGGGTACAACACCCATGTCTAGGAATGTGATGTATATATTTAATAGGTAAGGGTATAACAACTAGGTCTAGGGATGTGATTTATGTATTTATTAAGTAAGAATATAACGCCTAGGTCTAGGGATGTGATTTATTTATTTGTTAAGTAAGGGTAAAACAGCTAGGTCTAGGGATGTCATTTATTTATTTATTTATTAAGTAAGGATATAACATGTAGGTCTGGGGATGTGATTTATTTATTTATTTAGTAAGGGTATAACACCTAGGTCTAGGGATGTGATTTATTTATTTAATAAGTAAGGGTACAATACCTAGGTCTAGGGATGTGATGTATTTATTTATTAAGTAAGGATACAACACCTAGGTCTAGGGATGTGATTTATTTATTTATTAAGTAAGGGTACAACACCCAGGTCTAGAGATGTGATTTATTTATTTATTAAGTAAGAGTGCAACACCTTGGTCTAGGGGTATGATTTATTTATTTATTTATTAAGTAAGGGTACAACACCTAGGTCTAGGGATGTGATTTATTTTTTTATTAAGTAAGGGTATAACACCTAAACTGTGGATGTGTTTTATTTATTTATTAAGTAAGGGTACAACACCTAATCTGAGGATGTGATTTATTTATTTATTAAGTAAGGGTATAACACCTAGGTCTAGGGACGTGATTTGTTTATTTATTAAGTAAGGGTTTAACATCTATGTCTAGGGATGTGATTTATTTATTTATTAAGTAAGGGTACAACACCTATGTCTAGGGATGGCATTTATTTATTTATTAAGTAAGCGTACAACACCTAGGTCTAGGGATGTGATTTATTTATTTATTAAGTAAGGGTACAACACCTAGGTCTAGGGATGTAATTTATTTATTTATTAAGTAAGGGTATAACACCTAGGTCTAGGGATGTCATTTATTTATTTATTAAGTAAGGGTATAACACCTAGGTCTAGGGATGTGATTTATTTATTTATTAAGTAAAGGTCCAACACCTAGGTCTAGGGATGTGATTTATTTATTTATTAAGTAAGGGTATAACACCTCGTCTACGGATGTGATTTATTTATTTATTAAGTAAGGGTACAACACCTAGGTCCAGGGATTTGATTTATTTATTTATTAAGTAAGGGTACAATGCCTAGGTCTAGGGATGTGATTTATTATTTATTAAGTAAAGGTACAACACCTAGGTCTATGGATGTGATTTATTTATTTATTAAGTAAGGGTACAACAGCTAGGTCTAGGGATGTCATTTATTTATTCATTAAGTAAGGGTACAACACCCAGGTCTAGGGATGTCATTTATTTATTTATTAAGTAAGGCTATAACATCTAGGTCTAGGGATGTGATTTATTTATTTATTAAGTAAGGGTACAACACCTAGGTCTAGGGATGTGATTTTCTTATTTATTAAGTAAGGATACAACACCTAGGACTAGGGATGTGATTTATTTATTTATTAAGTAAGGGTACAACACCTAGGTCTAGGGATGTGATTTATTTATTTATTAAGTAGGGGTACAACAGCTAGGTCTAGGGATGTCATTTATTTATTTATTTATTAAGTAAGGATATAACATGTAGGTCTGGGGATGTGATTTATTTATTTATTAAGTAAGGGTACAACACCTAGGTCTAGGGATGTGATTTATTTATTTATTAAGTAAGGATATAACACCTAGGTCTAGAGATGTGATTTATTTATTTAGTAAGTAAGGGTATAACACCTTGGTCTGTGGATGTGATTTATTTATTTATTAAGTAAGTGTACAACACCTAGGTCTAGGGATGTGATTTATTTATTTATTAAGTAAGGGTACAACACCTAGGTCTAGGGATGTGATTTGTTTATTTATTAAGTAAGGGTACAACACCTAGGTCAAGGGATATGATTTATTTATTTATTAAGTAAGGATATAACACCTAGGTCTAGGGATGTGATTTATTTATTTATTAAGTAAGGAATAACACCTAGATCTAGGGATGTGATTTATTTATTTATTAAGTAAGGGTGCAACACCTAGATCTAGGGATGTGATTTAATTATTTATTTATTTATTAAAGGTACAACACCTTGGTCTAGGGATGTGATTTATTTATTTATTAAGTAAGGGTCCAACACCTAGGTCTAGGGATGTGATTTATTTATTTATTAAGTAAGGGTATAACATCTAGGTCTAGGGATGTGATTTATTTATTTATTAAGTAAGGATATAACACCTCGGTCTAGGGATGTGATTTATTTATTTATTAAGTAAGGATATAACACCTAGATCTAGGGATGTGATTTATTTATTTATTAATTAAGGGTACAACACCTAGGTCTAGGGATGTGATTTATTGATTTATTAAGTAAGGGTTCAACACCTAAGTCTAGGGATGTGATTTATTTATTTATTAATTAAGGGTACAACACCTAGGTCTAGGGATGTGATTTATTTATTTATTAAGTAAGGTTATAACACCTATGTCTAGGGATGTTATTTATTAAGTAAGGGTCCCAAACACCTAGGTCTAGGGATGTGATTTATTTATTTATTTAGTAAGGGTATAATGCCTAGGTCTAGGGATGTGATTTATTTATTTGTTAAGTAAGGATACAACACCTAGGTCTAGGGATGTGATTTATTTATTTATTAAGTAAGGGTACAACACCCAGGTCTAGGGATATCATTTATTTATTTTTTAAGTAAGGGTGCAACAGCTAGGTCTAGGGATGTGATTTATTGATTTATTAAGTAAGGGTATAACACCTAGGTCTAGGGATGGGATTTATTGATTTATTAAGTAAGGGTACAAGACCTAGGTCTAGGGATGTGATTTATTTATTTATTTATTTATTTATTAAGTAAGGGTTCAACACCTAGGACTAGGGATGTGATTTATTTATTTATTAAGTAATAGTATAACACCTCAGTGTAGGGATGTGATTTATTTATTTATTAAGTAAGGGTACAACACCTAGGTCTAGCGATGTCATTTATTTATTTATTAAGTAAGGATATAACACCTAGGTCTAGAGATGTGATTTATTTATTTATTAAGTAAGTGTACAACACCTAGGACTAGGGATGTGATTTATTTATTTATTAAGTAAGGGTACAACACCTAGGTCTACGGATGTGATTTATTTATTTATTAAGTAAGGGTACAACACCTAGGTTTAGGGATGTCATTTATTTATTTATTAAGTAAGGATATAACACTAAGGTCTAGAGATGTGATTTATTTATTTATTAAGTAAGTGTACAACACCTAGGACTAGGGATGTGATTTATTTATTTATTAAGTAAGGGTACAACACCTAGGTCTACGGATGTGATTTATTTATTTATTAAGTAAGGGTACAACACCTAGGTCTAGGGATGTCATTTATTTATTTATTAAGTAAGGATATAACACTAAGGTCTAGAGATGTGATTTATTAATTTATTAAGTAAGTGTACAACACCTAGGACTAGGGATGTGATTTATTTATTTATTAAGTAAGGGTATAACACGTAGGTCTAGGGATGTGATTTATTTATTTATTAAGTAAGTGTACAACACCTAGGTCTAGGGATGTGATTTATTTATTTATTAAGTAAGGGCATAACACCTATGTCTAGGGATGTGATTTATTTATTTATTAAGTAAGGGTTCAACACCTAGGTCTAGGGATGTGATTTATTTATTTATTAAGTAAGGGTACAACAGCTGGGTCTAGGGATGTGATTTATTTATTTATTAAGTAAGGATATAACACTTAGGTCTAGGGATGTGATTTATTTATTTATTAAGTAAGGGTTTAACACCTAGGTCTAGGGATGTGATTTATTTATTTATTTATTAAGTAAGGGTACAACACCTTGATCTAGGGATGTGATTTATTTATTTATTAAGTAAGGGTACAACACCTAGGTCTAGGGATGTGATTTATTTATTTATAAAGTAAGGGTATAACACCTATGTCTAGGGATGTTATTTATTTAGTAAGGGACCCAAACACCTAGGTCTAGGGATGTGATTTATTTATTTATTAAGTAAGGGTACAACACCTAGGTCTAGGGATGTGATTTATTTATTTATTAAGTAAGGATACAACACCTAGGTCTGGGATGAGATTTATTTATTTATTAAGTAAGGGTACCACACCTAGGTCTAGTGATGTGATTTATTTATTTATTAAGTAAGGGTACAACACTCAGATCTAGGGATGTCATTTATTTATTTATTAAGTAAGGGTGCAACACCTTGGTCTAGGGATATGATTTATTTATTTATTAAGTAAGGGTACAACACCTAGGTCTAGGGATGTGATTTATTTATTTATTAAGTAAGGGTACAACAGCTAGGTCTAGGGATGTCATTTATTTATTTATTTATTAAGTAAGGATATAACATGTAGGTCTGGGGATGTGATTTATTTATTTATTAAGTAAGGGTACAACACCTAGGTCTAGGGATGTGATTTATTGATTTATTAAGTAAGGGTATAACACCTAGGTCTAGGGATGGGATTTATTGATTTATTAAGTAAGGGTACAAGACCTAGGTCTAGGGATGTGATTTATTTATTTATTTATTTATTTATTTATTAAGTAAGGGTTCAACACCTAGGACTAGGGATGTGATTTATTTATTTATTAAGTAATAGTATAACACCTCAGTGTAGGGATGTGATTTATTTATTTATTAAGTAAGGGTACAACACCTAGGTCTAGCGATGTCATTTATTTATTTATTAAGTAAGGATATAACACCTAGGTCTAGAGATGTGATTTATTTATTTATTAAGTAAGTGTACAACACCTAGGACTAGGGATGTGATTTATTTATTTATTAAGTAAGGGTACAACACCTAGGTCTACGGATGTGATTTATTTATTTATTAAGTAAGGGTACAACACCTAGGTTTAGGGATGTCATTTATTTATTTATTAAGTAAGGATATAACACTAAGGTCTAGAGATGTGATTTATTTATTTATTAAGTAAGTGTACAACACCTAGGACTAGGGATGTGATTTATTTATTTATTAAGTAAGGGTACAACACCTAGGTCTACGGATGTGATTTATTTATTTATTAAGTAAGGGTACAACACCTAGGTCTAGGGATGTCATTTATTTATTTATTAAGTAAGGATATAACACTAAGGTCTAGAGATGTGATTTATTAATTTATTAAGTAAGTGTACAACACCTAGGACTAGGGATGTGATTTATTTATTTATTAAGTAAGGGTATAACACCTAGGTCTAGGGATGTGATTTATTTATTTATTAAGTAAGTGTACAACACCTAGGACTAGGGATGTGATTTATTTATTTATTAAGTAAGGGTATAACACCTAGGTCTAGGGATGTGATTTATTTATTTATTAAGTAAGTGTACAACACCTAGGTCTAGGGATGTGATTTATTTATTTATTAAGTAAGGGCATAACACCTAGGTCTACGGGTGTGATTTATTTATTTATTTATTAAGTAAGGGTACAACACCTTGATCTAGGGTTGTGATTTATTTATTTATTAAGTAAGGGTTCAACACCTAGGTCTAGGGATGTGATTTATTTATTTATTAAGTAAGGGTACAACAGCTGGGTCTAGGGATGTGATTTATTTATTTATTAAGTAAGGATATAACACCTAGGTCTAGGGATGTGATTTATTTATTTATTAAGTAAGGGTTTAACACCTAGGTCTAGGGATGTGATTTATTTATTTATTTATTAAGTAAGGGTACAACACCTTGATCTAGGGATGTGATTTATTTATTTATTAAGTAAGGGTACAACACCTAGGTCTAGGGATGTGATTTATTTATTTATTAAGTAAGGGTATAACACCTATGTCTAGGGATGTTATTTATTTAGTAAGGGACCCAAACACCTAGGTCTAGGGATGTGATTTATTTATTTATTAAGTAAGGGTACAACACCTAGGTCTAGGGATGTGATTTATTTATTTATTAAGTAAGGATACAACACCTAGGTCTGGGATGAGATTTATTTATTTATTAAGTAAGGGTACCACACCTAGGTCTAGTGATGTGATTTATTTATTTATTAAGTAAGGGTACAACACTCAGATCTAGGGATGTCATTTATTTATTTATTAAGTAAGGGTGCAACACCTTGGTCTAGGGATATGATTTATTTATTTATTAAGTAAGGGTACAACACCTAGGTCTAGGGATGTGATTTATTTATTTATTAAGTAAGGGTACAACAGCTAGGTCTAGGGATGTCATTTATTTATTTATTTATTAAGTAAGGATATAACATGTAGGTCTGGGGATGTGATTTATTTATTTATTAAGTAAGGGTAGAACACCTAGGTCTAGGGATGTGATTTATTTATTTATTAAGTAAGGGTACAACACCTAGGTCTAGGGATGTGATTTATTTATTTATTAAGTAAGGCTATAACACCTAGGTCTAGTGATGTCATTTATTTATTTATTAAGTAAGGATATAACACTAAGGTCTAGAGATGTGATTTATTAATTTATTAAGTAAGTGTACAACACCTAGGTCTAGGGATGTGATTTATTTATTTATTAAGTAAGGGTATAACACCTAGGTCTAGGGATGTGATTTATTTATTTATTAAGTAAGGGTTCAACACCTAGGTCTAGGGATGTGATTTATTTATTTATTAAGTAAGGGTACAACAGCTGGGTCTAGGGATGTGATTTATTTATTTATTAAGTAAGGATACAACACCTATGTCTAGGGATGTGATTTATATATTTATTAAGTAAGGGTACAACGCCTAGGTCTAGTGATGTGATTTATTTATTTATTAAGTAAGGGTACAACACCCAGGTCTACGGATGTCATTTATTTATTTATTAAGTAATGGTGCAACACCTTGGTCTAGGGATATGATTTATTTATTTATTAAGTAAGGGTACAACACCTAGGTCTAGGGATGTGATTTATTTATTTATTAAGTAAGGGTACAACAGCTAGGTCTAGGGATGTCATTTATTTAATTATTTATTAAGTAAGGATATAACATGTAGGTCTGGGGATGTGATTTATTTATTTATTAAGTAAGGGTAGAACACCTAAGTCTGGGGATGTGATTTATTTATTTATTAAGTAAGGGTACAACACCTAGGTCTAGGGATGTGATTTATGTATTTATTAAGTAAGGGTACAACACCTAGGTCTAGGGATATTATTTATTTATTTATTAAGTAAGAGTACAACACCTAGGTCTAAGGATGTGATTTATTTATTTATTAAGTAGGGGTATAAAACCTAGGTCTAGGGATGTGATTTATTTATTTATTAAGTAAGGGTACAACCTAGGTCTAGGGATGTGATTTATTTATTTATTAAGTAAGGGTACAACACCCATGTCTAGGAATGTGATGTATATATTTAATAGGTAAGGGTATAACACCTAGGTCTAGGGATGTGATTTATGTATTTATTAAGTAAGAATATAACGCCTAGGTCTAGGGATGTGATTTATTTATTTGTTAAGTAAGGGTAAAACAGCTAGGTCTAGGGATGTCATTTATTTATTTATTTATTAAGTAAGGATATAACATGTAGGTCTGGGGATGTGATTTATTTATTTATTTAGTAAGGGTATAACACCTAGGTCTAGGGATGTGATTTATTTATTTAATAAGTAAGGGTACAATACCTAGGTCTAGGGATGTGATGTATTTATTTATTAAGTAAGGATACAACACCTAGGTCTAGGGATGTGATTTATTTATTTATTAAGTAAGGGTACAACACCCAGGTCTAGAGATGTGATTTATTTATTTATTAAGTAAGAGTGCAACACCTTGGTCTAGGGTATGATTTATTTATTTATTTATTAAGTAAGGGTACAACACCTAGGTCTAGGGATGTGATTTATTTTTTTATTAAGTAAGGGTATAACACCTAAACTGTGGATGTGTTTTATTTATTTATTAAGTAAGGGTACAACACCTAATCTGAGGATGTGATTTATTTATTTATTAAGTAAGGGTATAACACCTAGGTCTAGGGACGTGATTTGTTTATTTATTAAGTAAGGGTTTAACATCTATGTCTAGGGATGTGATTTATTTATTTATTAAGTAAGGGTACAACACCTATGTCTAGGGATGGCATTTATTTATTTATTAAGTAAGCGTACAACACCTAGGTCTAGGGATGTGATTTATTTATTTATTAAGTAAGGGTACAACACCTAGGTCTAGGGATGTAATTTATTTATTTATTAAGTAAGGGTATAACACCTAGGTCTAGGGATGTCATTTATTTATTTATTAAGTAAGGGTATAACACCTAGGTCTAGGGATGTGATTTATTTATTTATTAAGTAAAGGTCCAACACCTAGGTCTAGGGATGTGATTTATTTATTTATTAAGTAAGGGTATAACACCTACGTCTACGGATGTGATTTATTTATTTATTAAGTAAGGGTACAACACCTAGGTCCAGGGATTTGATTTATTTATTTATTAAGTAAGGCTATAACATCTAGGTCTAGGGATGTGATTTATTTATTTATTAAGTAAGGGTACAACACCTAGGTCTAGGGATGTGATTTTCTTATTTATTAAGTAAGGATACAACACCTAGGACTAGGGATGTGATTTATTTATTTATTAAGTAAGGGTACAACACCTAGGTCTAGGGATGTGATTTATTTATTTATTAAGTAGGGGTACAACAGCTAGGTCTAGGGATGTCATTTATTTATTTATTTATTAAGTAAGGATATAACATGTAGGTCTGGGGATGTGATTTATTTATTTATTAAGTAAGGGTACAACACCTAGGTCTAGGGATGTGATTTATTTATTTATTAAGTAAGGATATAACACCTAGGTCTAGAGATGTGATTTATTTATTTAGTAAGTAAGGGTATAACACCTTGGTCTGTGGATGTGATTTATTTATTTATTAAGTAAGTGTACAACACCTAGGTCTAGGGATGTGATTTATTTATTTATTAAGTAAGGGTACAACACCTAGGTCTAGGGATGTGATTTGTTTATTTATTAAGTAAGGGTACAACACCTAGGTCAAGGGATATGATTTATTTATTTATTAAGTAAGGATATAACACCTAGGTCTAGGGATGTGATTTATTTATTTATTAAGTAAGGGAATAACACCTAGATCTAGGGATGTGATTTATTTATTTATTAAGTAAGGGTGCAACACCTAGATCTAGGGATGTGATTTAATTATTTATTTATTTATTAAAGGTACAACACCTTGGTCTAGGGATGTGATTTATTTATTTATTAAGTAAGGGTCCAACACCTAGGTCTAGGGATGTGATTTATTTATTTATTAAGTAAGGGTATAACATCTAGGTCTAGGGATGTGATTTATTTATTTATTAAGTAAGGATATAACACCTCGGTCTAGGGATGTGATTTATTTATTTATTAAGTAAGGATATAACACCTAGATCTAGGGATGTGATTTATTTATTTATTAATTAAGGGTACAACACCTAGGTCTAGGGATGTGATTTATTGATTTATTAAGTAAGGGTTCAACACCTAAGTCTAGGGATGTGATTTATTTATTTATTAATTAAGGGTACAACACCTAGGTCTAGGGATGTGATTTATTTATTTATTAAGTAAAGTTATAACACCTATGTCTAGGGATGTTATTTATTAAGTAAGGGTCCCAAACACCTAGGTCTAGGGATGTGATTTATTTATTTATTTAGTAAGGGTATAATGCCTAGGTCTAGGGATGTGATTTATTTATTTGTTAAGTAAGGATACAACACCTAGGTCTAGGGATGTGATTTATTTATTTATTAAGTAAGGGTACAACACCCAGGTCTAGGGATATCATTTATTTATTTTTTAAGTAAGGGTGCAACAGCTAGGTCTAGGGATGTGATTTATTGATTTATTAAGTAAGGGTATAACACCTAGGTCTAGGGATGGGATTTATTGATTTATTAAGTAAGGGTACAAGACCTAGGTCTAGGGATGTGATTTATTTATTTATTTATTTATTTATTAAGTAAGGGTTCAACACCTAGGACTAGGGATGTGATTTATTTATTTATTAAGTAATAGTATAACACCTCAGTGTAGGGATGTGATTTATTTATTTATTAAGTAAGGGTACAACACCTAGGTCTAGCGATGTCATTTATTTATTTATTAAGTAAGGATATAACACCTAGGTCTAGAGATGTGATTTATTTATTTATTAAGTAAGTGTACAACACCTAGGACTAGGGATGTGATTTATTTATTTATTAAGTAAGGGTACAACACCTAGGTCTACGGATGTGATTTATTTATTTATTAAGTAAGGGTACAACACCTAGGTCTAGGGATGTCATTTATTTATTTATTAAGTAAGGATATAACACTAAGGTCTAGAGATGTGATTTATTAATTTATTAAGTAAGTGTACAACACCTAGGACTAGGGATGTGATTTATTTATTTATTAAGTAAGGGTATAACACCTAGGTCTAGGGATGTGATTTATTTATTTATTAAGTAAGTGTACAACACCTAGGTCTAGGGATGTGATTTATTTATTTATTAAGTAAGGGCATAACACCTATGTCTAGGGATGTGATTTATTTATTTATTAAGTAAGGGTTCAACACCTAGGTCTAGGGATGTGATTTATTTATTTATTAAGTAAGGGTACAACAGCTGGGTCTAGGGATGTGATTTATTTATTTATTAAGTAAGGATATAACACCTAGGTCTAGGGATGTGATTTATTTATTTATTAAGTAAGGGTTTAACACCTAGGTCTAGGGATGTGATTTATTTATTTATTTATTAAGTAAGGGTACAACACCTTGATCTAGGGATGTGATTTATTTATTTATTAAGTAAGGGTACAACACCTAGGTCTAGGGATGTGATTTATTTATTTATTAAGTAAGGGTATAACACCTATGTCTAGGGATGTTATTTATTTAGTAAGGGACACAAACACCTAGGTCTAGGGATGTGATTTATTTATTTATTAAGTAAGGGTACAACACCTAGGTCTAGGGATGTGATTTATTTATTTATTAAGTAAGGATACAACACCTAGGTCTGGGATGAGATTTATTTATTTATTAAGTAAGGTACCACACCTAGGTCTAGTGATGTGATTTATTTATTTATTAAGTAAGGGTACAACACTCAGATCTAGGGATGTCATTTATTTATTTATTAAGTAAGGGTGCAACACCTTGGTCTAGGGATATGATTATTTAATTATTAAGTAAGGGTACAACACCTAGGTCTAGGGATGTGATTTATTTATTTATTAAGTAAGGGTACAACAGCTAGGTCTAGGGATGTCATTTATTTATTTATTTATTAAGTAAGGATATAACATGTAGGTCTGGGGATGTGATTTATTTATTTATTAAGTAAGGGTAGAACACCTAGGTCTAGGGATGTGATTTATTTATTTATTAAGTAAGGGTACAACACCTAGGTCTAGGGATGTGATTTATTTATTTATTAAGTAAGGCTATAACACCTAGGTCTAGGGATGTCATTTATTTATTTATTAAGTAAGGATATAACACTAAGGTCTAGAGATGTGATTTATTAATTTATTAAGTAAGTGTACAACACCTAGGTCTAGGGATGTGATTTATTTATTTATTAAGTAAGGGTATAACACCTAGGTCTAGGGATGTGATTTATTTATTTATTAAGTAAGGGTTCAACACCTAGGTCTAGGGATGTGATTTATTTATTTATTAAGTAAGGGTACAACAGCTGGGTCTAGGGATGTGATTTATTTATTTATTAAGTAAGGATATAACACCTAGGTCTAGGGATGTGATTTATTTATTTATTAAGTAAGGGTTTAACACCTAGGTCTAGGGATGTGATTTATTTATTTATTTATTAAGTAAGGGTACAACACCTAGATCTAGGGATGTGATTTATTTATTTATTAATTAAGGGTACAACACCTAGGTCTAGGGATGTGATTTATTTATTTATTAAGTAAGGGTATAACACCTATGTCTAGGGATGTTATTTATTTAGTAAGGGACCCAAACACCTAGGTCTAGGGATGTGATTTATTTATTTATTAAGTAAGGGTACAACACCTAGGTCTAGGGATGTGATTTATTTATTTATTAAGAAAGGATACAACACCTAGGTCTAGGGATGTGATTTATTTATTTATTAAGTAAGGGTACAACGCCTAGGTCTAGTGATGTGATTTATTTATTTATTAAGTAAGGGTACAACACCCAGGTCTACGGATGTCATTTATTTATTTATTAAGTAAGGGTGCAACACCTTGGTCTAGGGATATGATTTATTTATTTATTAAGTAAGGGTACAACACCTAGGTCTAGGGATGTGATTTATTTATTTATTAAGTAAGGGTACAACAGCTAGGTCTAGGGATGTCATTTATTTATTTATTTATTAAGTAAGGATATAACATGTAGGTCTGGGGATGTGATTTATTTATTTATTAAGTAAGGGTAGAACACCTAAGTCTGGGGATGTGATTTATTTATTTATTAAGTAAGGGTACAACACCTAGGTCTAGGGATGTGATTTATGTATTTATTAAGTAAGGGTACAACACCTAGGTCTAGGGATATTATTTATTTATTTATTAAGTAAGAGTACAACACCTAGGTCTAAGGATGTGATTTATTTATTTATTAAGTAGGGGTATAAAACCTAGGTCTAGGGATGTGATTTATTTATTTATTAAGTAAGGGTACAACCTAGGTCTAGGGATGTGATTTATTTATTTATTAAGTAAGGGTACAACACCCATGTCTAGGAATGTGATGTATATATTTAATAGGTAAGGGTATAACACCTAGGTCTAGGGATGTGATTTATGTATTTATTAAGTAAGAATATAACGCCTAGGTCTAGGGATGTGATTTATTTATTTGTTAAGTAAGGGTAAAACAGCTAGGTCTAGGGATGTCATTTATTTATTTATTTATTAAGTAAGGATATAACATGTAGGTCTGGGGATGTGATTTATTTATTTATTTAGTAAGGGTATAACACCTAGGTCTAGGGATGTGATTTATTTATTTAATAAGTAAGGGTACAATACCTAGGTCTAGGGATGTGATGTATTTATTTATTAAGTAAGGATACAACACCTAGGTCTAGGGATGTGATTTATTTATTTATTAAGTAAGGGTACAACACCCAGGTCTAGAGATGTGATTTATTTATTTATTAAGTAAGAGTGCAACACCTTGGTCTAGGGGTATGATTTATTTATTTACTTATTAAGTAAGGGTACAACACCTAGGTCTAGGGATGTGATTTATTTTTTTATTAAGTAAGGGTATAACACCTAAACTGTGGATGTGTTTTATTTATTTATTAAGTAAGGGTACAACACCTAATCTGAGGATGTGATTTATTTATTTATTAAGTAAGGGTATAACACCTAGGTCTAGGGACGTGATTTGTTTATTTATTAAGTAAGGGTTTAAAATCTATGTCTAGGGATGTGATTTATTTATTTATTAAGTAAGGGTACAACACCTATGTCTAGGGATGGCATTTATTTATTTATTAAGTAAGCGTACAACACCTAGGTCTAGGGATGTGATTTATTTATTTATTAAGTAAGGGTACAACACCTAGGTCTAGGGATGTAATTTATTTATTTATTAAGTAAGGGTATAACACCTAGGTCTAGGGATGTCACTTATTTATTTATTAAGTAAGGGTATAACACCTAGGTCTAGGGATGTGATTTATTTATTTATTAAGTAAAGGTCCAACACCTAGGTCTAGGGATGTGATTTATTTATTTATTAAGTAAGGGTATAACACCTACGTCTACGGATGTGATTTATTTATTTATTAAGTAAGGGTACAACACCTAGGTCCAGGGATTTGATTTATTTATTTATTAAGTAAGGGTACAATGCCTAGGTCTAGGGATGTGATTTATTATTTATTAAGTAAAGGTACAACACCTAGGTCTATGGATGTGATTTATTTATTTATTAAGTAAGGGTACAACAGCTAGGTCTAGGGATGTCATTTATTTATTCATTAAGTAAGGGTACAACACCCAGGTCTAGGGATGTCATTTATTTATTTATTAAGTAAGGCTATAACATCTAGGTCTAGGGATGTGATTTATTTATTTATTAAGTAAGGGTACAACACCTAGGTCTAGGGATGTGATTTTCTTATTTATTAAGTAAGGATACAACACCTAGGACTAGGGATGTGATTTATTTATTTATTAAGTAAGGGTACAACACCTAGGTCTAGGGATGTGATTTATTTATTTATTAAGTAGGGGTACAACAGCTAGGTCTAGGGATGTCATTTATTTATTTATTTATTAAGTAAGGATATAACATGTAGGTCTGGGGATGTGATTTATTTATTTATTAAGTAAGGGTACAACACCTAGGTCTAGGGATGTGATTTATTTATTTATTAAGTAAGGATATAACACCTAGGTCTAGAGATGTGATTTATTTATTTAGTAAGTAAGGGTATAACACCTTGGTCTGTGGATGTGATTTATTTATTTATTAAGTAAGTGTACAACACCTAGGTCTAGGGATGTGATTTATTTATTTATTAAGTAAGGGTACAACACCTAGGTCTAGGGATGTGATTTGTTTATTTATTAAGTAAGGGTACAACACCTAGGTCAAGGGATATGATTTATTTATTTATTAAGTAAGGATATAACACCTAGGTCTAGGGATGTGATTTATTTATTTATTAAGTAAGGGAATAACACCTAGATCTAGGGATGTGATTTATTTATTTATTAAGTAAGGGTGCAACACCTAGATCTAGGGATGTGATTTAATTATTTATTTATTTATTAAAGGTATAACACCTTGGTCTAGGGATGTGATTTATTTATTTATTAAGTAAGGGTCCAACACCTAGGTCTAGGGATGTGATTTATTTATTTATTAAGTAAGGGTATAACATCTAGGTCTAGGGATGTGATTTATTTATTTATTAAGTAAGGATATAACACCTCGGTCTAGGGATGTGATTTATTTATTTATTAAGTAAGGATATAACACCTAGATCTAGGGATGTGATTTATTTATTTATTAATTAAGGGTACAACACCTAGGTCTAGGGATGTGATTTATTGATTTATTAAGTAAGGGTTCAACACCTAAGTCTAGGGATGTGATTTATTTATTTATTAATTAAGGGTGCAACACCTAGGTCTAGGGATGTGATTTATTTATTTATTAAGTAAGGTTATAACACCTATGTCTAGGGATGTTATTTATTAAGTAAGGGTCCCAAACACCTAGGTCTAGGGATGTGATTTATTTATTTATTTAGTAAGGGTATAATGCCTAGGTCTAGGGATGTGATTTATTTATTTGTTAAGTAAGGATACAACACCTAGGTCTAGGGATGTGATTTATTTATTTATTAAGTAAGGGTACAACACCCAG
The DNA here is from genome assembly GCF_019279795.1 of Protopterus annectens. NCBI lineage: Eukaryota > Metazoa > Chordata > Ceratodontiformes > Protopteridae > Protopterus > Protopterus annectens. The sequence goes on from NC_056737.1 coordinate 1,012,798,987, forward strand.
GTCTAGGGATATCATTTATTTATTTTTTAAGTAAGGGTGCAACAGCTAGGTCTAGGGATGTGACTTATTTATTTATTTATTAAGTAAGGGTACAACACCTAGGTCTAGGGATGTGATTTATTTATTTATTAAGTAAGGCTATAACACCTAGGTCTAGGGATGTGATTTATTTATATATTAAGTATGGGTACAATATCTAGGTCTAGGGTTGTGATTAATTTATTTATTAAGTAAGGGTGCAACACCTAGGTCTAGGGATGTGATTTATTTATTTTTTAAGTAAGGGTACAACACCTAAGTCTGGGGATGTGATTTATTTATTTATTAAGTAAGGGTACAACACCTAGGTCTGGGGATGTGATTTATTTATTTATTAAGTAATGGTATAACACCTAGGTCTAGGGATGTGATTTATTTATTTATTAAGTAAGAGTACAACACCTAGGTCTAAGGATGTGATTTATTTATTTATTAAGTATGGTTATAAAACCTAGGTCTAGGGATGTGATTTATTTATTTATTAAGTAAGGGTACAACCTAGGTCTAGGGATGTGATTTATTTATTTATTAAGTAAGGGTACAACACCCATGTCTAGGAATGTAATGTATATATTTATTAGGTAAGGGTATCACTCCTAGGTCTAGGGATGTGATTTATGTATTTATTAAGTAAGAATATAACGCCTAGGTCTAGGGATGTGATTTATTTATTTGTTAAGTAAGGGTATAACACCTAGGTCTAGGGATGTGATTTATTTATTTATTAAGTAAGGGTACAGCACCTAGGTCTAGGGATGTGATTTATTTATTTATTAAGTAAGGGTACAACACCTAGGTCTAGGGATGTGATTTATTTATTTATTAAGTAAGAGTACAACACCCACGTCTAGAGATGTGATTTATTTATTTTTTAAGTAAGGGTGCAACACCTTGGTCTAGGGGTATGATTTATTTATTTATTAAGTAAGGGTACAACACTTAGGTCTAGTGATGTGATGTATTTATTTATTAAGTAAGGGTACAACACCTAGATCTAGGGTTGTGATTTATTTATTTATTAAGTAAGGGTACAACACCTAGGTCTAGGGATGTGATTTGTTTATTTACTAAGTTAGGGTACAACACCTAGGTCTAGGGATGTGATTTATTTATTTATTAAGTAAAGGTATAACACCTATTTCTAGGGATGTGATTTATTTATTTATTAAGTAAGGGTACAACTGCTAGGTCTAGGGATGTCATTTATTTATTTATTTATTAAGTAAAGATATAACACGTAGGTCTAAGGATGTGATTTATTTATTTATTAAGTAAGGGTATAACACCTAGGTCTGGGGATGTGATTTCTTTATTTATTAAGTAAAGGTCCAACACCTAGGTCTAGGGATGTGATTTATTTATTTATTAAGTAAGGGTACAACACCTAGATCTAGGGATGTGATTTATTTATTTATTAAGTAAGGGTACAACACCTAGGTCTAGGGATGTGATTTATTTATTTATTAAGTAAGCGTTTAACACCTAGGTCTAGGGATGTGATTTATTTATTTATTAAGTAAGGATATAAGACATAGGTATAGGGATGTGATTTATTTATTTATTAAGTAAGGGTATACCACCTAGGTCTAGGGATGTGATTTATTTATTTATTAAGTAAGGTTACAACACCTAGGTCCAGGGATGTGATTTTTTTTATTTATTAAGTAAGGATACAACAGCTAGGTCTAGGGATGTCATTTATTTATTTATTTATTAAGTAAGGATATAACACGTAGGTCTGGGGATGTGATTTATTTATTTATTAAGTAAGTGTACAACACCTAGGTCTAGGGATGTGATTTATTTATTTATTAAGTAAGGGTATAACACCTTGGTCTGTGGATGTGAGTTATTTATTTATTTATTAAGTAAGGGTACAACACCTAGGTCTAGGGATGTGATTTATTTATTTATTAAGTAAGCGTGCAACACTTAGGTCTAGGGATATGATTTATTTATTTATTAAGTAAGGGTACAACACCTAGGTCTAGGGATGTCATTTATTTATTTATTAAGTAAGGATATAACACCTAGGTCTAGGGATGTGATTTATTTATTTATTAAGTAAGGGTACAACACCTAGGTCTAGGGATGCCATTTATTTATTTATTAAGTAAGGATATAACACCTAGGTCTAGGGATGTGATTTATTTATTTATTAAGTAAGGGTATAACACCTTGGTCTGTGGATGTGATTTATTTATTTATTAAGTAAGTGTACAACACCTAGATCTAGGGATGTGATTTATTTATTTATTAAGTAACGGTACAACACCTAGTTATAGGGATGTGATTTATTTATTAAGTAAGGGTACATCACCTAGATCTAGGGATGTGATTATTTTTTTTTTTAAGTAAGTGTACAACACCTAGGTCTAGGGATGTGATTTATTTATTTATTAAGTAAGGGTCCAACACCTAGGTCTAGGGATGTGATTTATTTATTTATTAAGTAAGGGTATAACATCTAGGTCTAGGGATGACATTTATTTATTTATTAAGTAAGGATGCAACACCTAGGTCTAGGAATGGGATTTATTTATTTATTAAGTAAGGGTATAACACCTAGGTCTAGCGATGTCATTTATTTATTTATTAATTAAGGGAGTAAGACCTAGGTCTGTGGATGTGATTTATTTATTTATTAAGTAAGGGAACAACACCTAGGTCTAGGGATGTGATTTATTTATTTATTAAGTAAGGGTTCAACACCTAGGTCTAGTGATGTGATGTATTTATTTATTAAATAAGGGTACAACACCTAGGTCTAGGGATGTGATTTATTTATTTATTAAGTAAGGGTATAAAACCTAGGTCTAGGGATGTTATTTATTTATTTATTAAGTAAGGGTACAATACCTAGGTCTAGGGTTCCGATTTATTTATTTATTAAGTAAGGGTACAACACCTAGGTCTAGGGATGTGATTTATTTATATATTAAGTAAGGGTACAACACCTTGGTCTTGGGATGTGATTTATTTATTTATTAAGTAAGGGTACAACACCTAGGTCTAGGGATGTCATTTATTTATTTATTAAGTAAGGGTAAAATACCTAGGTCTAGGGATGCGATTTATATATTTATTACGTAGGGGTATAAAACCTAAGTCTAGGGATGTGATTTACTTATTTATTAAGTAAGGGTACAACACCTAGGTCTGTGGATGTGATTTATTTATTTATTAAGTAAGTGTACAACACCTAGGTCTAGGGATGTGATTTATTTATTTATTAAGTAAGGGTACAACACCTAGGTCTAGGGATGTGATTTATTTATTTATTAAGTAAGCGTGCAACACTTAGGTCTAGGGATATGATTTATTTATTTATTAAGTAAGGGTACAACACCTAGGTCTAGGGATGTGATTTATTTATTTATTAAGTAAGGGTATAACACCTTGGTCTGTGGATGTGAGTTATTTATTTATTTATTAAGTAAGGGTACAACACCTAGGTCTGGGGTTGTGATTTATTTATTTATTAAGTAAGGGTACAACACCTAGGTCTAGGGATGTGATTTATTTATTTATTAAGTAAGCGTGCAACACTTAGGTCTAGGGATATGATTTATTTATTTATTAAGTAAGGGTACAACACCTAGGTCTAGGGATGTCATTTATTTATTTATTAAGTAAGGATATAACACCTAGGTCTAGGGATGTGATTTATTTATTTATTAAGTAAGGGTACAACACCTAGGTCTAGGGATGTCATTTATTTATTTATTAAGTAAGGATATAACACCTAGGTCTAGGGATGTGATTTATTTATTTATTAAGTAAGGGTATAACACCTTGGTCTGTGGATGTGATTTATTTATTTATTAAGTAAGTGTACAACACCTAGATCTAGGGATGTGATTTATTTATTTATTAAGTAAGGGTACAACACCTAGTTATAGGGATGTGATTTATTTATTAAGTAAGGGTACAACACCTAGATCTAGGGATGTGATTATTTTTTTTTTAAGTAAGTGTACAACACCTAGGTCTAGGGATGTGATTTATTTATTTATTAAGTAAGGGTCCAACACCTAGGTCTAGGGATGTGATTTATTTATTTATTAAGTAAGGGTATAACATCTAGGTCTAGGGATGACATTTATTTATTTATTAAGTAAGGATGCAACACCTAGGTCTAGGGATGGGATTTATTTATTTATTAAGTAAGGGTATAACACCTAGGTCTAGTGATGTCATTTATTTATTTATTAATTAAGGGAGTAAGACCTAGGTCTGTGGATGTGATTTATTTATTTATTAAGTAAGGGAACAACACCTAGGTCTAGGGATGTGATTTATTTATTTATTAAGTAAGGGTTCAACACCTAGGTCTAGTGATGTGATGTATTTATTTATTAAATAAGGGTACAACACCTAGGTCTAGGGATGTGATTTATTTATTTATTAAGTAAGGGTATAAAACCTAGGTCTAGGGATGTTATTTATTTATTTATTAAGTAAGGGTACAATACCTAGGTCTAGGGTTCCGATTTATTTATTTATTAAGTAAGGGTACAACACCTAGGTCTAGGGATGTGATTTATTTATATATTAAGTAAGGGTACAACACCTTGGTCTTGGGATGTGATTTATTTATTTATTAAGTAAGGGTACAACACCTAGGTCTAGGGATGTCATTTATTTATTTATTAAGTAAGGGTAAAATACCTAGGTCTAGGGATGCGATTTATATATTTATTACGTAGGGGTATAAAACCTAAGTCTAGGGATGTGATTTACTTATTTATTAAGTAAGGGTACAACACCTAGGTCTGTGGATGTGATTTATTTATTTATTAAGTAAGTGTACAACACCTAGGTCTAGGGATGTGATTTATTTATTTATTAAGTAAGGGTACAACACCTAGATCTAGGGATGTGATTTATTTATTTATTAAGTAACGGTACAACACCTAGTTATAGGGATGTGATTTATTTATTAAGTAAGGGTACAACACCTAGGTCTTGGGATGTGATTATTTTTTTTATTAAGTAAGTGTACAACACCTAGGTCTAGGCATGTGATGTATTTATATATTAAGTAAGGGTACAACACCTAAGTCTAGGGAAGTGATTTTCTTTTTTATTAAGTAAGGATACAACACCTAGGACTAGGGATGTGATTTATTTATTAAGTATGGGTATAACACCTAGGTCTAGGGATGTGATTTATTTATTTATTAAGTAAGGGTCCAACACCTAGGTCTAGGGATGTGATTTATTTATTTATTAAGTAAGGGTATAACATCTAGGTCTAGGGATGAGATTTATTTATTTATTAAGTAAGGATACAACACCTAGGTCTACTGATGGGATTTATTTATTTATTAATTAAAGGTATAACACCTATGTCTAGGGATGTCATTTATTTATTTATTAATTAAGAGAATAACACCTAGGTCTGGGGATGTGATTTATTTATTTATTAAGTTAGGGTAAAACACCTAGGTCTAGGGATGCGATTTATTTATTTATTACGCAGGGGTATAAAACCTAAGTCTAGGGATGTGATTTATTTATTTATTAAGTAAGGGTACAACACCCAGGTCTAGGGATGTGATTTATTTATTTATTAAGTAAGGGTGCAACACCTTGGTCTAGCGATATGATTTATTTATTTATTAAGTAAGGGAACAACACCTAGGTCTAGGGATGTGATTTATTTATTTATTAAGTAAGGGTTCCACACCTAGGTCTAGTGATGTGATGTATTTATTTATTAAATAAGGGTACAACACCTAGGTCTAGGGATGTGATTTATTTATTTATTAAGTAAGGGTACAAAACCAAGGTCTATGGATGTGATTTATTTATTTATTAAGTAAGGTTACAACACCTATATCTAGGGATGTGATTTATTTATTTATTAAGTAGGGGTACAACACATAGGTCTAGGGAGTTCATAGGTTCATAGGTTCATACTAAGCTATCTGCCCGAGGGCATTTATAAGCCTAGCGAGAATGTGTTTTGCTTTAGCCATCCATTTTAAATTAATTTTGCTATGCCCTTTTTTGAGGTTAGTATACTGTGCCTCTGTCTAACAGTGACACAGAAGTGATACCCGGGGTAAACCTACGATCTCCCATCCACTCATCAAGATTCCTCTTGAAGAGAGTCAATGAGGGACTCTGCCTAACCTGGGCTGGGATTTTATTCCAGAGTGAAGGGAGCCTCTGGGTTATGAATCTGTCCCTCCAGCATGTCATATTTATTTCAGTGCTGAGGTTCAAGTCTCTCGAGCATGTAGCTTGATGGGATTTGGATTTTCTGAGGTGCAGCATGTCCATTAATTCCGGGTTGGACATGGCTTTATACGTCAGGCACAGATCGCCTCTGAACAGGCGGTATGCCACTGAGTAGAGCTGCAGTTTCTTTAACTGGGCAGCATATGGCATCTGTTTGAGCCCTTTGATCCTCTTGGTGAGGTACTTTTGGGGTCTTTCCAGTTGCTGTAGGTGTCTGGTAAGGTACATCCCAAAAGGGGCATTGTACTCAATTATGGGCCTGATGAGGGATGAGTAAAGAGGCACGATGACCTCCCCTGATCAAGATGTGAATCCCTTCATGATTAGGTGGGCTATATATAATGTTTTTCTAACCACTTTGGACACGTGGTTGTCAAATGAGAGATCGCTATCAATTTTGGTCCCCAGGTCCCTAATTACTTCTTCCATACTTAATGGATTACCACCTATGTGGTAATTTGTGGGCACTTTGTTTTTGCCCAAGGGGATGACTATACACTTTTTGGCATTTAGCTTGAGGCCATGGCTCTGGCACCAGTTGTCTGTTTCTATGAGGCTGTTTTGGAGGATGCTTGTGTGGGCTGGAGAGTTGATTATGGCGCCGAGTTGGCAGTCATCTGTGAACTTGGTCAGCCACAGTCCTTCCGTGTTGGCCTGTACCTCTGAGAATTATATTTACCAAACAAGAGACTTCCCAGGACTCAGCCTTGTGGGACGCCACTTGTAACTGGTTTGGAGTCTGACATGGCTCCAGCAATTCTATCCATGTGGGTTCTGTCCTTGAGCCAGTTTGCAATCCATCTAGTGACATAGGGGTTTATATTTAAGCTGGTGAGCTTATCTATATTGCCCGAGTGGGGTATTGTATCGAAGGCTTTTGTGCGGTCCAGGTAGGCTGTGTGGACCACCTTCCCCTCGTCAACGGCCTTGGTGACTGTTTCAAAGAAATCAACCAGTTTTAAGAGGCAGGATCTGCCCTTAACAAAGCCAAACTGGGTAGGATCCAGTGTCTGTAGGTCCCCAATATCTTTATTTATGAGGTCCATGATGATCGTTTCCATAGCTTTGCAGACCAAGCTAGTCAGGCTTATGGGGCGAGAGAGTCCAGGATCCGTTGAGGCACCACCTTTATGGAGAGGGACCACTGTTGCTGTTCACCACTCTTTGGGCACATATCCTGTAGTAAGGCTGAGATTGAACAGTAGTTTTATGTTTGGGTTTAGCTCTTCTTGGAGTTCATGTAGGATGCAGCCTGGGACACCGTCTGGTCCCATTGATGCTGTGTTTTTTTACTTTGGAGAGGGCGGCTCTTACCTGAGCATCTGAGATGTCAGGGGGGCAGCACTCTGCTGGGATAGATATTTGCCCTTTTGGTGGGGAGGGGGGGGTGAAGTTTGCGCTGAACCTGTCAGCTATGATGTTGGCAATGTCTGTGGGTTCGGTGTATTTTTTGTCATTTTCGACTAATTCTGAGCATATCTGGGAATTACCACCCAGGTTCCTAACATAACTAAAGAAAGCCTTGTGATTATCCTTAGTGTCCTGTGCATTTTTTCTCTCGAAGCTGGCCTTATATGATTTTATTAGTGCCCGTAGTTGTTTGCTAATACTGATCAGTGATGCCTTCCCTTTTTGGGATTTTGCTCTATCATTTATTAGCTTCCTCCTTCTATTGTATAGTTTGTTTATGGCTGGGGTCCACCAGACAGGACATCTGCCTTTGGAGGATTGGGTCTTGTTTTATTTGGGATCGCATGATCCATGCATTCCTGAAGGTGTTCATAAAATGCATTTATAAAGGATTCTGCGGTCTGGGCCGTATTTTCCACAGGCCCGGGGGCTTTGAAGGATTCCACCTCGGTTTTGAGGAGTGTGAAATTTGCTTTAGAGAAGTTTTTCACTGTGGTTTTCTGGGCAGGGGGTGGGGTCGTGATGTGAATATCCAGTGAGATTAGTTTATGGTCTGATCTTACCAGTGAGGGATACACTTCTGGTCTGGAGCATAGAGTCCCTATGTTTTTGATGATTAGGTCCAGTATGTTTTCCCCTCTTGTGGGAGTGGTAACAAGTTGTTCCATAGCATTTGAGTTTATAAATTCTAGGAACCTTTGGGCTAGGGTGTTGGAGCTAGAGTAATACTCCCAGTCTATGTTTGGGTAGTTGAAGTCGCCCAATATAATGGTGTTTGGAGAGACCTTCATATTTTCCAGTGTTCTCAGGAAGGCCGAGTGGGGTTCCTGGGTTTGGGAGGGTGGTCTGTAGCAGGCTATAAACTGGAAGGCAGTTTTACCCACTGTTAGTTGCGCATGGATAGTCTCTGATGCTTCATGCTTTGCCACCAACCTGGAGGTGTGGGTATCTTTGATGAATATAGATACTCCCCCTCCTTTTGTTTGGTCCAAGTTTTGGGGCCGAAAAGCATGGTATGAGGTATAACCTGGTAGTGCTGGGGTGCTCTCGGGAGCCCTGAACCAGGTTTCTGTTACTGCACAGATATCGATGTTCTCCATGCTGAGGAGAGTTTCGAGTGCGTGCATCTTGAGGTTTAGACTTCTGGCGTTGAGTAGCATTACTCTTAGTTTCTTATCCCTTGTGATACCTATGGAGGTGGGTTTGTCTTTTGAGCCTTGCCTAAAAAAGGCACTATGGGGGTAGCAAGAGCCTTTGCCAATATCCGAAAGCCCAGGGGTGACAGGTGCAAGCCGTCCCTAGCGAAGCATCGTGGCTTGTTGAGCATATCATCCCAAGCTGATAGGCACTGGATCCCCTTTGAATGACACCTGTACTTAAGCCAATTGTTGAAATTGATCATCTTGTCTTCATATTGTGGCATCATTCTTGGTGAGGGTAAGATGCTACTCAAGGTCAGGGTCATACCGGCCTGGGCTACATGCTCAGAGTGCTCCTTTATGTCTCTTATCATGTAGTCCAGGGAGGTACGTCTCAGGTCATTCACACCAGCATGGACAATGACTGAGTCATATTTGTACTTGCCTTGGAGTGACCTGAGTGCTTGTGTTATGTGGCGGATCCTAGCGCCCGACAGGCTGCTCACCATTACCCTCTCCTTGTTCAGCCTGGTGAGCAGGACGTCAGTGTGCCTGACGATAGAGTCACCTAATACAAGTGTATCAGGTGTGTTGTTTAGTTTTGAGGGCTGTGACTGTTCGGCACACTGGCTTTGTGAGATATGTGTTGCACTTGTTTTGTTTTGGGGTAGTGGTTGCTTGGGTGTCTACTTTGGAGGTCTCTGTTGCTTAGGCAGATCTTTATTTAGAGCCTCCGAGTATGTTTTTGTGTGATTATGTGTTTGTTTTGCTGTCGTGGTAGGTCTATGTGAGACTGGAATTGTAGTGAGTGTGGTTTCCTTCTCCTCCTGACTGGTTATGCCAGTACTGAGTTGAGAGAGATTAGCCTCCAGTTTGGCTATATGGTTGCATCTTTCACATGTGTTGGAATTTGTTGGGAGGAGGAGAGGGTTATCTGTGTACATGAGGCAGTTGTAACATTGCCTCAAGATTCCCAGATTCACCAGCTGGACCAGAGAGGAGATTGACAACTGACCTTTGGACATGCTAGAATAATATTGGGAATTCCTTAATAATTGAAAACAATGGCCAGTGGGGAGTAAGGGTGTAGTGTTTTTAATTTTTAGTGCTGACTTATATAATTGCTTTAGTGAGCAAGTGCCAGGTAACTTAAGTGCAATGTGTTACAGGTAACTTAAATGCAAAAATGACAAACATTAACTTTCTTTCAAGTGAAACAAGGAAATAAGTACAGTAAGCAATGCAAATATCACTAGTGATCCACAGAAGCGCTGAGAAGCCATGTATTAGGTAGAATTAGTGTTCCAGGGAAATAACAAGCAAACAAACAACAAGCATATAAACAAAGCTAGATTCAGCAGGCCTGGATCTAGTCTATGCTACAGCAAACAAGGTGTACCAATTTCAGTAAGATACAGTTCAAATATTCAGGCACTATAAACCTTTAACCAGAAATTCCCAGCTCAGAAGGGCAGAGTCCAGCCTCTTCTCCCACAAGAGTGCAGACCATGAACCTTCTTAATGTAAAATAACAGGCTTGAAGCCCAAGTGCTTAAACCAGAACTGATACACTTTAAGAATAACAGACACTGGGCTCTCAATCAGCAGTTCTCAACTTAGAAGGATGAAAGCTACCTGTCCTGCCACCACAGTGCATGCCACAAACCTTCCTAATGTAAAACAACTGGTCTGAAGCCCAAGTGCTTAATCCAAAAGACTTAGAATGATAGCTACACTTTAATCAAGTTACTACCAAGCAGTAATAAATACAATTGAATACTTTAGGGAATGCCTGGATTAGTGCTCAAGTTACACAAACAAAGCTAGATCCAGCAGGCCCAAATCCAGTCTATGCCACAGCAAACAAGGTGCACCAACTTCAGTAAGAAGCAGTTCAGATATGCATGCACTATAAGCCTTTAACCAGAAATTCCCAGCTCAGAAGGGCAGAGTCCAGCCTCTCCTCCCACAAGAGTGCAGACCACGAAGCCTCTTAATGTAAAATAACTGGCCTGAAAGCCCAAGTGCTTAAACCAGAATGAATACACTTTTAGAATAACAGACACTGAGCCCTCAATCAGCAGTTCCCAACCTAGAAGGATGTAAGCTACCTGTTCTGCCACTACAGTGCAGACCACAAACCCTCTCAGTGCAAAACAACTGGTCCGAAGCCCAAGTGTTTAAACCAAAAGGCTTAGAATGAGTTACACCAAGCAGTAATAAATACAATTGAGTACTTTTAAGATGATACAAAAGTAAAATAAAGTAGGTATAAACTCAAGTACAGTAAAAGCAGATAAAATTTATTTATTTTTTTATTTTTTTTTCTGAACAAGTGCTGAGATTAAAGAAACAGATTTGAGTGCTGAAACTAAAAAACTGGCTAGTTATAAGAAAAAAAACTAAGCTAGAAGGCTTCCCTCCAACACAGAAGGGCTTGGGGGCTCAGAAGTCTAGAAATAGTCTATACCACTTAACAGGAAAGGCAGGAAACAAGCTTATTTTTTTTTCTTTTCTGTTTCCCAGATGCTCTCTTTGTACAAATTAGGAATGCCTGAAATCAGAATATGATCTCACTGCACTCAGTTGAGTGAGCAAATGAGATGGGCCCAGAAGGAGTATCCAAACGCAAATTTACAAGAGGGGCGGGCAGTTTCAAGGCCACTAAGATTAACACCAAAACAAAAACAGGGAGGGTGGGTGGAACTAAATGAAGAGCAGAGTCAAAACTTCCAGTTCAGTTAATATTCCTACAACACAGTTAAAATCAATTTAAATACTGTATTTTTTGAAAAAAAGTGCAGATAAAGGTACTTAAATTCTCTTATACGTCCAGTTGAATACAGCAAGTTCTTAGCCGGCCAAAGCTGAGGTTTTTAAGAAGAAAATATTTCACACTGTACCACTTAAATTGGCAAGGACAGGAAATCAAAGAATGTGGCTACCCCCACACCTGTAATTACTAGCAAATAACAAAATTTAGCAAACACTGACTAACTTCCAGTTCAGTTAATATTCCTGCAACACAGTTAAAATCAATTTAAATACTGTATTTTTTTGAAATAAAAAGTGCAGATAAAGGTACTTAAATTCTCTTATACGTCCAGTTGAATACAGCAATTTCTTAGACAGCCAAAGCTGAGGTTTTTAAGCAGAAAATATTTCACACTGTACCACTTAAATAGGCAAGGACAGGAAATCAAAGAATGTGGCTACCCCCACTCCTGTAATTACTAGCAAATAACAAAATTCAACAAACACTGACTAACTTCCAGTTCAGTTAATATTCCTGCAACATAGTTAAAATCAATTTAAAAACTGTATTTTTTTGAAAACAAAAGTGCAGATAAAGGTACTTAAATTCTCTTATATGTCCAGTTGAATATAACAAGTTCTTAGCCGGCCAAAGCTGAGGTTTTTAAGCAGAAAATATTTCACACTGTACCACTTAAATAGGCAAGGACAGGAAATCAAAGAATGTGGCTACCCCCACACCTGTAATTACTAGCAAATAACAAAATTCAGCAAACACTGACTTACTTCCAGTTCAGTTAATATTCCTGCAACACAGTTAAAATCAATTTAAATACTGTATTTTTTGAAAAAAAAGTGCAGATAAAGGTACTTAAATTCTCTTATACGTCCAGTTGAATACAGCAAGTTCTTAGCCGGCCAAAGCTGAGGTTTTTAAGCAGAAAATATTTCACACTGTACCACTTAAATAGGCAAGGACAGGAAATCAAAGAATGTGGCTACCCCCACACCTGTAATTACTAGCAAATAACAAAATTCAGCAAACACTGACTAACTTTCAGTCAGTTAATATTCCTGCAACACAGTTAAAATCAATTTAAATACTGTATTTTTGAAAAAAAAAAGTGCAGATAAAGGTACTTAAATTCTCTTATACGTCCAGTTGAATACAGCAAGTTCTTAGCCAGCCAAAGCTGAGGTTTTTAAGCAGAAAATATTTCACACTGTACCACTTAAATAGGCAAGGACAGGAAATCAAAGAATGTGGCTACCCCACACCTGTAATTACTAGCAAATAACAAAATTCAGCAAACACTGACTTACTTCCAGTTCAGTTAATATTCCTGCAACACAGTTAAAATCAATTTAAATACTGTATTTTTTGAAAAAAAAGTGCAGATAAAGGTACTTAAATTCTCTTATACGTCCAGTTGAATACAGCAAGTTCTTAGCCGGCTAAAGCTGAGGTTTTTAAGCAGAAAATATTTCACACTGTACCACTTAAATAGGCAAGGACAGGAAATCAAAGAATGTGGCTACCCCCACACCTGTAATTACTAGCAAATAACAAAATTCGGCAAACACTGACTAACTTTCAGTCAGTTAATATTCCTGCAACACAGTTAAAATCAATTTAAATACTGTATTTTTTTGAAAAAAAAAGTGCAGATAAAGGTACTTAAATTCTTTTATACGTCCAGTTGAATACAGCAAAATCTTAGCCGGCCAAAGCTGAGGTTTTTAAGCAGAAAATATTTCACACTGTACCACTTAAATAGGCAAGGACAGGAAATTAAAGAATGTGGCTACCCCCACACCTGTAATTACTAGCAAATAACAAAATAAAGCAAATACTGACTAACTTCCAGTTCAGTTAATATTCCTGCAACACAGTTAAAATCAATTTAAATACTGTATTTTTTTGAAAAAAAAAGTGCAGATAAAGGTACTTAAATTCTCTTATACATCCAGTTGAATACAGCAAGTTCTTAGCCGGCCAAAGCTGAGGTTTTTAAGCAGAAAATATTTCACACTGTACCACTTAAATAGGCAAGGACGGGAAATCAAAGAATGTGGCTACCCCCACACCTGTAATCACTAGCAAATAACAAAATTCAGCAAACACTGACTCACTTCCAGTTCAGTTAATATTCCTGCAACACAGTTAAAATCAATTTAAATACTGTATTTTTGGGAAAAAAAAGTGCAGATAAAGGTACTTAAATTCTCTTATACGTCCAGTTGAATACAGCAAGTTCTTAGCCGGCCAAAGCTGAGGTTTTTAAGCAGAAAATATTTAGTATAGTTTCATAGTTTCATAGTATAATACTAGGCTATCTGCCCTGGGGCATTTGTAAGCCTAGCCATAGTGATGTGGCTTTTGCCACCCCATGAAATGGTACAAAAAATGTATAGAATAAATTTAGAATACTGTTCCTCTATCTAATAGTGACACAATGAAGGTCCCCTTATATAATAGAATTAGTTTACTGTGCCCCTGTCTAGCAGTGACACAGATGTGACCCCTGGGGTCAACTTACGATCTCCCATCCACTCATCAAGATTTCTCTTGAAGAGAGTCAGTGATGGGCTCTGCCTAATACGAACTGGGATCTTGTTCCAAAGCATGGGAAGCCTCTGGGTTATCAATCTATCCCTCCAGCATGTCCTATTCATACTTGTGCCAAGGTTTAATTCTTTAGCTCTCGTGGTCCTGATGGATTTGGATTTTTTGATGTGGAGCCTGTCCATCAGATCCTGATTGGACATGGCCTTGTACGTCCGGCAGAAATCACCTCTGAGCAGGTGGTATGCTACTGAATAGAGCTGAAGTTTCTTTAGTCTGGCAGAATAAGACATATGTTGGAGACCCTTGATCCTCTTGGTGTGGTCTCTCCAGCTGTTGCAAATGCTGGGTGAGGTACATACCAAATGGGGCATTGTACTCAATCATGGATCTGATGAGGGAGGAGTATAGGGGTACAATGACATCCTTGGATCTGGATGTGAATCCTTTCATGATGAGGTGTGCAAGGTAGAATATTTTTCTGACCACTTTGGCAATGTGGGTGTCAAATGAGAGGTCGCTGTCGATTTGGGTCCCTAGGTCTCTGATTACTTTTTCTGTACTCAGTGGGTTGCTGTCTATGTGATAATTTGTGGGTACTTTGTTTTTCCCAAAGGGGATGACTATACATTTTTTGGCATTTAGTTTAAGGCCGTGACTCCGGCACCAGTTGTCCATTTCTGTGAGGCCTTTTTGTAGGATGTATGTGTCCGCTGGTGTATCGACTATGGTGCCTAGTTTGCAGTCATCTGCAAACTTTGTCAGCCACAGCCCTCCCATGTTTGCTTTAACATCTGAGAAATAAATGCCGAACAATAGGGGTCCCAGGACAGATCCTTGTGGGACACCACTTGTGACTGGCTTTGAGTCTGACATTGCTCCAGCGATTTTAACTTTATGGGTTATGTCCTTTAGCCAGTTTGCAACCCATCTAGTGACATAAGGGTTTACGTTTAAGCTGTTGAGCTTATCTATGATGCCTGAGTGGGGTATTGTGTCGAAGGCCTTAACCAAGTCCAGGTAGGCTGTATGGACTGCTTTGCCCTCATCAATGGCTCTAGTGACTGTTTCAAAAAAGTCAACCAGGTTCAAAAGGCAGGATCTGCCCTTTACAAAGCCGAACTGGGTGGGGTCAAGTGTCTGTAGGCCCCCTATGTCTCTGTTTATGAGTTCCATAATGATTCTTTCCATAGCTTTGCATACCAGGCTGGTTAAGCTTATGGGGCGGTACTTTCCAGGGTCTGTAGAGGCACCCCCTTTGTGGAGTGGGACCACTGTTGCTGTAAGCCAGTGTTCTTAGCCAGCCAAAGCTGAGGTTTTTAAGCAGAAAATATTTCACACTGTACCACTTAAATAGGCAAGGACAGGAAATCAAAGAATGTGGCTACCCCCACACCTGTAATTACTAGCAAATAACAAAATTCAGCAAACACTGACTAACTTCCAGTTCAGTTAATATTCCTGCAACACAGTTAAAATCAATTTAAATACTGTATTATTTTGAAAAAAAAAGTGCAGATAAAGGTACTTAAATTCTCTTATACGTCCAGTTGAATACAGCAAGTTCTTAGCCGGCCAAAGCTGAGGATTTAAGCAGAAAATATTTCACACTGTACCACTTAAATAGGCAAGGACAGGAAATCAAAGAATGTGGCTACCCCCACACCTGTAATTATTAGCAAATAACAAAATTCAGCAAACACTGACTAACTTCCAGTTCAGTTAATATTCATGCAACACAGTTAAAATCAATTTAAATACTGTATTTTTTTGAAAAAAAGTGCAGATAAAGGTACTTAAATTATCTTATACATCCAGTTGAATACAGCAAGTTCTTAGCCGGCCAAAGCTGAGGTTTTTAAGCAGAAAATATTTCACACTGTACCACTTAAATAGGCAAGGACAGGAAATCAAAGAATGTGGCTACCCCACACCTGTAATTACTAGCAAATAACAAAATTCAGCAAACACTGACTAACTTCCAGTTCAGTTAATATTCCTGCAACACAGTTAAAATCAATTTAAATACTGTATTTTTTGGAAAAAAAAAGTGTAGATAAAAGTACTTAAATTCTCTTATACGTCCAGTTGAATACAGCAAGTTCTTAGCCGGCCAAAGCTGAGGTTTTTAAGCAGAAAATATTTCACACTGTTCCACTTAAATAGGCGAGGACAGGAAATAAAAGAATGTGCCTACCCCCACACCTGTAATTACTAGCAAATAACAAAATTCAGCAAACACTGACTAACTTCCAGTTCAGTTAATATTCCTGCAACACAGTTAAAATCAATTTAAATACTGTATTTCTTTGAAAAAAAAAGTGCAGATAAAGATACTTAAATTCTCTTATACGTCCATTTGTATACAACAAGTTCTTAGCTGGCCAAAGCTGAGGTTTTTAAGCAGAAAATATTTTACACTGTACCACTTATGTAGGCAAGGACAGGAAATTAAAGAATGTGGCTACCACCACTCCTGTAATTACTAGCAAATAACAAAATTCAGCAAACACTGACTAACTTCCAGTTCATTTTATATTCCTGCAACACAGTTAAAATCAATTTAAATACTGTATTTTTTGAAAGAAAAAGTGCAGATAAAGGTACTTAAATTCTCTTATACGTCCATTTGAATACAGCAAGTTCTTAGCGGCCAAAGCTGAGGTTTTTAAGCAGAAAATATTTCACACTGTACCACTTAAATAGGCAAGGACAGGAAATCAAAGAATGTGGCTACCCCCACACCTGTAATTACTAGCAAATAACAAAATTCAGCAAACACTGACTAACTTCCAGTTCAGTTAATATTCCTGCAACACAGTTAAAATCAATTTAAATACTGTATTTTTTTGAAAAAAAAGTGCAGATAAAGGTACTTAAATTCTCTTATACAGCAAGTTCTTAGCCGGCCAAAGCTGAGTTTTTTAAGCCATATACTTTAAATACAATTTATAATGATGTGGTACCTCTTATTTAACCAGATTATTAAGTAGATTATTAAGTCTGTGATTTTATCCAAGACAATATACTACATGGCTGAAAATATATCAACCTTAGTCCATTTGGCAATAAAAAATATATAAATATATACATATACACTTTGCATGTTAAAAATCAATTGTAAAAATCATATTCCATTTTCATAGTCTATTGTTAAGGGCAATAAAAAACTATCACCTTGCTGTATAAACATACAAAATGTACAATTAGTTTCACATCTTTTAGTGCTTTTCTCATATGGTCTTGGTTTAAGTTCAACAAAACTTCTAATGTTCATGGGTTCATAGGTTCATAGGTTGGTACTAGGCTATCAGCCCTAGGGCTTATACAAGTCTAGCCATAACAATTCCCTGGCTATTTCTTCACACTCTATTTACTTCCCTGTAAATTCCTGGCCTTCCTATAAACAAAGGATGGGGCTTCACCTAAGATGTAAATCAGAAAAGGGTTTTGTGTGAAAATGTCCCAGTTTTCTTCAATAACATTTTTAATACTGTGATAATCCAAAGTGTATGTCAGGATGCAGCTATTTTTGCATTTGTTATTCTCTGTGGAATTTCTTAACATTCTCCTACTGGTGAGGTTGAGTGAAGGGGGTCTATATCATATGAGTGAATCATACAAATTGCTACCACTCATAATATCGAACGTACCACACCTCGAACTTCCTATTATGAGGGGCTGTGCCCCCATACCCCCTGCTAAATATATATTCCAACTCTGAGATCACACTACAGTGAGGAGAGGACAAATATCCCATTCTTCACTGTACCACGATTTCAGAAAAAACACTTTGAGGTCCGGTACGTTTGATATTATGAGCATTCGCAATTTGTGCGATTCGCTCATATGATATAGATCCGAATGAAGGTGCTTCAGTCCTTTTCAGTTCTATAATCAGTTCCTGGATGTTTTTTAACATCTGACTTTCATAGCCTCTCACTAGAAAATAATTCTCTAAGTTGTTCAGGTTTCTCAAAAATGGTTCCATCTTTGTGGTAAATCTAGTTAATCGATAGCCTTGGGACCTCACTACATTATACTTGTTTTTTGTAGGATGTAGACTTTTACTGTGGAGTAATAAGTTAACCTCATTGGTTTTCTGAATAGATCAGTGGTGATTCTGTTATTGTTGGTGCCCTTGGAAATCTGCATATCTAAGAAAGTGGTTGAAGTATAGCTATGAGAAGAGGTATACTTCAGGCAGGGGGTTGTTTGATTGAGGTAAGTGATAAAATGTCCAAGCTGTAAAGGTATTTAGTGGGTTGTTTTGAGACTTCAGAGATACCATGGAGATTACTTGAAACGAGGTGATATGAGATAATGGTGGAGGGAGCGAGGATTAAGTGAAGGTGTTTGTGATTGGATAATCAATAATTGGTAGTGGGGGATTGTAAGATAAGTTTAGAAGCATTGGGGATGGGTGCAAATTAAGAGAAGGGTAGAGGAACAGAGTGAGCCCAAGTAGAGCAAGGTGAATGAAGCAGGCTGAACCTAGCCACAATTACACAGTACAGAGAAATTTGCTGCAGAAACAGTTAGCAAGTGAACACAGCAGATCAGTACTAAGAGTCCAGTATTACAAGTAACTTTAACTTAAAATTACTTAAGTTGGGAATGTGGTTATTGCTTTCACCACTTAAAACTAAAGACTATCTCTTGTTGTGGTTCCAGCAGTTCTGTGTGATATATGTTATATTATAATCTGAGTCAGAAAACTAAACAAAAAAAAATCTTATATGGCAGGGTATGTGTGAATATCGTGTAGATGTGATCAAGATAACTAGATGCATGGGCAGGTTGAATAGAAGAGTCCTAAATATAGTGGGAAAGAAGGGATGGTAAAACCTAACGACTGCATCCCAGTTAGTGTGTAAGGCACTTCACAGCTTCTGTTCAGTGTTGTAAGTCTTTAACTTAAAAATATCAGCTGAAACCAAATGAGCATGTTAGGTAGGTAGTAGGTGACATAAGTTTAATAGTTAAACATACATAGCAGAATGAGTGTTCTTCCTATACTACAGTCCATGCTCCTGCTGGTGTAGGTTGCAGTTTTATTTCAGCTTCAGGACCCAGGTGAAGGGAAGCAATTGGGATTTGGTGCTAAGCAGTCTGAAATGACTGGTAAGGAAAGACAGTAAATGACAGTCATTAGCTCATTCTACCTAATACAGAGAGAACACCTGAGTAGGCCTTCTGTTCCTCCTTTCTCCCTTTCTTAAAAAAAAAAAAAAAAAATTGCCTGAATCTCCTTGTGTTCTGACCGCTTCTGAAACATTTTGGAAATAGAGTATATTTTAGTGCATTTATTATAACTGTATTTGCCTTAATACTGCTACAACTCAAATGCTCTAGGTTGCACTGCATTTGAATTACGTATGTCTCAGCTGTTTTTCTGTATATATAGACTTCTCTGTATATGTAGACTAGTTACTTATTCTACTGTATTACTGCCTCTTAAATCATTTTTTAGTTGTGCACTTACTTTGCTTCATTTAAAAAGTTTTAAATTGCTAATTTTGTAGAGTTTTAATTGCATTTACTGTTTAGGACTACACACTCAAGTGTGTTAGCCTTTTCTGTGTTTATTTACTGTATTATTGCATTGTTAAGCCTGTTTTAACCCAAAAAAAAAAAAAAAAAATATATATATATATATATATATATATATATATATATATATATATATATATATAAAATATCTTGTTTGCTTGTTTCACACTTTTCCTAGCCAGTATAGTCCAGATCCCAGGTTTTTCTTGTCTCAGGACTTTATTTTCTTTGCTCAGAGCTATCCAGACCTTGCATTGGTAGAGGGAAGTCCTACTGCCTACCAGTGGGAGTGGTGAGCATTGTACTGCTTATCTAACACTAGAGGAGTGGTTTCCAGCTCTGAAATTGTAATTATACTGGCCATTTTGGGCTGATTTCTATCCCTTTCAACTTTCTGGCTTAAAAATGTGTGTGTTTGTGCATTTTTTGCATCGTGCAGCACTGTGAGGCTACAGTTAAACTATTTCTGGTGCCAGAAAGTCTGCTCCTCAAATTTTCCCTTAGCACTAGCTGGTTTCTCAGTAGTAGCACTAAAATCTGAACCCCTGTGACTAGCACTTGCTCTAGAACCTGCTGGAAAGCACTAGGAAGCCTGAAACTGATACAAGCACTCTACTCTCATTGTCAATAAGAAGAAATTAATTGTAGGCACTAAACAGCCTATAATTGCAAAGTACCTTGCAAAGGTAAGGGAAAACAGCTCTTGCACTTTACAAAAAAAGCATCTAAACAGGCATGTCCAAGGGTCAGCTTCCGGTGATTTCTCCTGTCCACCTGGTGAATCTGGGCATACTGGGACAATGCGGCAACTACGTCATGTACACAGACAACCCTCTCCTCCTACCGCCCAACACTACAACCTGCGAGAGATGCACTTACATAGCCAAACTGGAAGCAAAGCTCTCTCCGGCCAAGATTGTGCTAGACAGTCAAGAGGAGAAGGTTAACACCTGCACTACACCTCAAGCAACTCATAGTCCTTCAAAACCCACACCATCAACACCCACACATAGCAACACTAAACCCACATATGCGGAGGCCCTTAACATTAACCTGAACAAGCAACAAGGACCTCTGAAGCTGAAACGCAAACACACATCAGTCACAACCAAAGTGACACATAGCTCACAACACCAGTGTGCCACCCAACAACAGCCCCTAGGCAAGACAATGTACCCAACACTTTAGTCATAGGTGACTCTGTAGTCAGGCACACTGATGTCCCATTCACCAGGCTGAACAAGGCGAAAATTACAGTCAGCTGCCTGTCAGGTGCCAGGATCCGCCACATAACGCATGCACTCAAGTCACTCCACAACAAGTACAAATACGACTCTGTCATTGTCCATGTTGGAGTGAATGACTTTGAGAAGTATCTCCCTGGACTACATGGAAAGAGACATGGAAGAGCTCTCGGATCACGTGGCCCAGGCAGGTATGAACCTAGCCCTGAGTAGCATCCTGCCTTTGCTCAGAATGATACCACAGTATAAAGACAAAATGATTGACTTCAACAATCAGCTAAGCTTCTGGTGTCATTCAAAGGGGATCCAGTATCTCTCTGTCTGGGAAGACATGATTGACAAAGCACGATGCTTTGCCAGAGATGATTTGCACCTGTCACCTCTGGGATTCAGGTTACTGGCTAAAGCTCTTGTCACCCCTATAGTGCCTTTTTTAGGCAAGGTTCAAAGGACAAAACCACCACCGTAACAGATATAAGCATGCAAAATCTGAAGATAATGCTACTCAATGCTAGAAGTCTAAACCTTAAAATGCACTCTCTCTCTCGAGGCACTCCGAAAAATGGAGAACATTGATATCTGTGCAGTAACCGAGACCTGGTTCAAGGCTCCAGAGAGCACCCCTGCAATACCAGGCTACAACTCTTACCACACTTTTCGGCCACAAAACCAAGACCGAAACACTAAAGGTGGAGGATTGTCCATATTCACCAAGTATATTCACACATCCAGGCTAGTTGCCCAACACAATACATCTGAAATTCTCCAGGTGCAACTAACACTAGGAAAGACTGCAATCCAAACTGTAGCTTGCTACAGATCCCCCACCATGCCCCAAGATTCTCACTACACCTTTCTAAACATACAGGAAAATATTAAGATACAATAAAACACCCTAATACTGGGTGATTTCAACTTCCCTGCCATTAACTGGAAAAACTACTTGGGTACCAATACCTTTTCCCAATGGTTCTTGGAATTCATAAATTCCAATGCCAGGGATCAACTAATCCATTGCTCCACCAGGGGCACCAATATCCTAGACCTGGTCATTACCAACATGGGAGATAGATGCTCCACACCAGTGGTCACCCCCTCATTGGTCAGGTCTGCCCATAAGCAAATCACCCTTGACATCCACATCCCACCCCCACCCCCAGTAAGGAAACCTCCGTAAAAAACAACTCCAAAGCCAACTTAATGCTACTGAAGTCAGAAGTGACAAACTTCATAACACCCATGCAGACAGGATCTGAAAGATTGACTGCTGAATCCTACACTAAGGCACTGTACGAGCACATCCACTTGTGCATGAATCATGCCATCCCAAATAGAACCAAGATGCTCTCCTCCAAAAAAAGAAAGCGAATCTGGTGGTCCCCTGCCAAGAAATGTATAGTCATCCCCTTTGGAAAAAAACATGTACCCATGAATTATCACATATGTGGCAGTACACTAAACATGGAAAGTGTGATGAGAGACTTAGGGACACAGGTGGACAGTGGTCTCACCTTCGATAATCACATTGCCACAACAGTCAAGAAATCCTTCTGTGTGGCACACCTCATCACTAAGGGCTTTTCATCCAGAAAAAAGGAGGTCATTGTCCCACTGTACTCATCCCTCTTTAGACCCATTATAGAGTATAACACCCTGTTTGGTATGTACCTCACAAGACATCTGCAACAGCTGGAAAGGCCGCAGAAATGCCTCACTAAAAGAATCACAGGCCTAAAGCAGATGCCATATGCTGACCATCTAAAAAAAACTCCAGCTGTACTCTGTAGCATATCATCTACTCAGAGGTGATCTCCGCTTAACATACAATGCCATGTCAAACCCTGAGCTATTGGACATGCTCCACTTAAAGAAATCCCAATCCCTCAGAGCCACATGGTCCAGGGATCTAAACCTTGTCATCACAATGAACAAAACATGCTGGCAGGATAGGTTCCTGACCCAGAGACTCCCCATACTCTGGAATAGATTGCCTATACATGTCAAGTAGAGAGCGCCGCCTTGGCCCACTTCAAAATGAACCTTGATGATTGGATGGGAGATAGGAAATCCACCCCGGGGATCATGTCAGTCACCCTGCTAGACAGGGGTCCAGGGAAGCAAATATTGTGGGAAGAAATATCCAGGGAATTGTTTATGGCTAGGCTTGTATAGGCCCTAGGGCCAATAGCCTAGTACCAACCTATGAACTTATGAGAAGAGAGATTAGGGTGATACAGGAGTAATAAGTGGCAAGCTAATTAAATACCATAATTTTACAATTGCAGAACATACATTACACTGTTTAAATTAGGAAGGTCATGGTGTTTCTACATCAGTATTCGATAACCATAGGCAAGGTTACAGTGGTTAGTCTCGACATACAACTATGGAATACCTAACAATACATCAGCAGAAGGAGCAATATGTAAAGACAGTACAATGTAAAAAAGCAGCAATATCTTACTTTCTAATGATATTCACTATTTCTACGTAACTAATATGGGACAGAATAGAGAATTGGTTGCTATGTGGCTTAATAAAACTCTTGTGCAAGTATAATTTCATTAAAATATCCTAAAACTAGTTAATATTGAACAACAGTATCTTGGTGACTGCATGAAATGTTTTGGCGAAGTTTTACGCCGGATGCCCTTCCTGACGCAACCCTCCCCATTTATCCGGGCTTGGGACCGGCGCAAAGAAATGCACTGGCTTGTGCATTGGCCCAGATGACATACCTGTGGAAGCATGGAGGTGTTTAGGTGAAATAGCAGTGGAGTTTTTAACCAGATTGTTTAACGAAATCCTGGAAAGTGAGAGGATGCCTGAGGAATGGAGAAAAAGTGTTTTGGTACCGATTTTTAAGAATAAGGGTGATGTGCAGAGCTGTAGTAACTACAGAGGGATAAAATTGATCAGTCACAGCATGAAGTTATGGGAAAGAGTAGTGGAAGCAAGGTTAAGAAGGGGCATGATGATTAGTGATCAGCAGTATGATTTCATGCCAGGAAAGAGCACTACAGATGCAATCTTTGCTCTGAGAGTGTTGATGGAGAAGTACAGAGAATGTCGGAAGGAGTTGCATTGTGTTTTTGTAGACTTAGAGAAAGCATATGACAGGGTGCCTAGAGAGGAGTTATGGTATTGTATGAGGAAGTCAGGAGTGTCAGAAAAGTATGTAAGAGTGGTACAGGATATGTACAAGGGTAGTGTGACAGCGGTGAGGTCTGCAGTGGGAGTGATGGATGCATTTAAGGTGGAGGTGGGGTTACATCAAGGAGCAGCTCTGAGCCCTTTCTTATTTGCAATGGTGATGGAAAGGTTGACAGAAGAGATCAGACAGGAGTCCCCATGGACTCTGATGTTTGCAGATGACATTGTGATCTGTAGTGAGAGTAGGGAACAGGTGGAGGAGACCCTGGAGAGATGGAGATATGCTCTAGAGAGAAGAGTAATGAAGGTCAGCAGAACTAAGACAGAATATATGTGTGTGAATGAGAGGGAGGATAGAGGAATGGTGAGGATGCAAGGAGTAGAGGTGGCGAAGGTGGATGAGTTTAAATACTTGGGGTCAATAGTTCAGAGTAATGGTGAGTGTGGAAAAAAGGTGAAGAAGAGAGTACAGGCAGGATGGAGAAGAGTGTCAGGAGTGATTTGTGACAGACGAGTACCTGTAAGAGTGAAAGGGAAGGTCTACAAGAGGGTAGTGAGACCAGCTATGTTATATGGGTTGGAGACAGTGGCATTGACAAAAAAGCAGGAGTTTGAGCTGGATGTGGCAGAATTAAAGATGTTAAGATTTGCACTGAGTGTGACGAGGGTGGACAGGATTATGAGTTTCAGCCCAGGTTGGAAGGTTTGGAGACAAAGCCAGAGAGGCACGATTACGTTGGTTTGGACATGTGCTGAGGAGGGATGCTGAGTATATTGGGAAAAAGATGCTAAGGATGAAGCTAACAGGTAACAGGAAAAGAGGAAGGCCTAAGATAAGGTTTATGGATGTGGTGAGAGAGGACATGCAGGTGGTTGGTGTGACATAGCAAGATGCAGAGGACAGGAAGAAATGGAAACAGGTGATCTGCTGTGGTGACCTCTAACAGGAGCAGCCGAAAGAAGATGATGAGATGATGATTGAACAACAGTATCTGTTACAATTCATATTACTGTTGGGAGTTTGTCAGTATAAGTTAATTAACACCCAAGACAATTAGCATATGCTTCACTGTACTTAGCACTTTATTAGGTCAATCGCTGAGTATAATGCCCTCTTTGATAAGTACCTCTACAAACACTTAACACAACGTGATGCCTCAACACTTTCTCATGAAGAAAATCAAGGGCTTAAATCATAAAAGGTATACTGTCCATCTCAAAGTCTTACCTCAATATCATATGGGGCACTGAGGAATTAGCTCTGTTTCACATATGGAGCCTCAAGTTCCTCAACAGACCCTATTTTCCTTGATCTACTGCACATCTGCAAATATAATGGTGGAATAAACACTCACTCAAGAGATCGTAGTCTCTTCTGCAACATAAATAGAAAATGTGATAGATATGCATCACAGAGAATACCATTTCTTTGGAATTGTTTTCCTCTTCACATGAAGCAATGTACTTCCCTTACTCTATTGAAATGCAACAAGGATGAATAGATGAGAAACTGCAAGTTCACCCTGGATATAGCAGCCTTGTCCCATATGGATAGGTGGAACATGAGCATGTTCTATCAAGATCTGGTTTATTTGTACTTAAATTACAAGGGCTTAAAATTGAATGGTGATGCAGGGTCAGGCTTTAAAAGATCCTACAGATCAATAGCCTGGCAAGTACCTATGAACCTATAACAATCTGACAAAACGCTTGTTATAGCCTATAACATCTAAATTCTCATCATGATGCAATATCTGAATAAAGGCAATCTCTGGTTATTTTAATAATATGCCGATAGTTATGTAAGAAAAAGAATAGCATTTTCTTCTATTAAATACAATCATAAACTTTGAAGCAAACCATCATCATGCATACAAACAAGAAATAAACTTATGGAAATATATTACAAGATGGATGCAACCAAATGGTGTTCAATTTCAAGTGGATTGTAAAATACAGGATTAACGCAGCACTGGAAATATAGAAGATTATGTGTTTGGCATAGATGTCAAGAAATTCACCTTCAGCCAAGATGGCTGCGCATTGATCAACAGTTTAATTTCACCTCTCTTGGTGTGAAAAAAGAAGCTGATAGTTAAGGGTGAGTAATAATGCCATTTTTTTGTAAAATTCAGTTACTAGTTAATAAGTAGACCAATTGAATGCCAGCAAAGGAAAAAAAAAAACTTACAGAGCTTTAAAGAATATCAACTAGAAAAGTGAAGAGAAAATACTGACTGGGAAAAATCCTGCAGCTCTTTAGCAAAAAAAAAAAAAAAACTTCAAGCTCCAGCTTTAGTACAAGAGATGGCTTCCACTAATTTAGAGGAAAAAATAAAAAAAATGTGATTAGAGTGTATTAAAATAAATGAAATATTGAAGGACTATATAAAAATAAATTAACAAAAGGCTAGCAAATGGAAGAAGGTTTAAGCAGCTATTTAGATGAATTGATGCAACTGCTAAAAATCAGAGGTCAAAATGAAGGAAAGGCTGACTGAATATGAGACTGCTCAGGAAGAGCTGTTTCAAAAATGGTAGAGTTACAGCAGAGAGCATGCAGAGGACACCTGATATTTTCTGCCATACTAAATAAACTGGAAGGAACAAACTGTACTAAGTTATGAAAGCACACGTAAGTAACTGGGCTGGTAATCCACTGCAGGAATGGTTAATTGAAAGGGCATGTTCTGTGTATGCACTAAACCTGGCATGAGAAAGCAGTCAAGACTTGAATTAGTAAAAATACAATCATACCAGCAGAAAGAGCTGATACTGAAAAACTGTGGCAAAAGGGCAAAGTATTAAAGGTTGCAGGCAGTACAGTGTTTGTAGAAAATAATTATTCACCGTACAACAGGAAGAAGAGATGTTGAGATCCAGGTGTGAGATTCAAGTTGCAGCTGTCTTCATAAATTTTTTTCTTGGAGGATCAAAATTGTTTTTTGATGCAAAACAGGTTAATGAGAAAATACAAGTTTGTCAAACAAAAAAGGAGCCATAAAAACAGAAGGGGACTTTGCTTCTCATTATTCTGATAATAAAGCTCATAGAGAAAATCTGCCAGTGAAAACATTTCCAGTGTTACAAAGGAAAAATGCTTGAGAGACAGAAAAAAGCACAGGACTTGACTAGAAGAATCGGGAGTACCTTGGACTTGAACTGGAGTCTGGGGATTAGAGATGGAGAAGAACAGAAAGGGCAGAAACACTGAAATTACTGAATAAATGTGAAACTATAAAGCATTGGTTACATTTATAAAATGTGGCTTTATAAGAAAAAGTAGCTGTGAAAGATTGGACTTTTGTTAACTTTGTTAAATTCATGGGAGACTTAAAGGCATATATTCCACTTCATTTCATTAAGGACAAAATTGAAAATGTAGTAAAAGATACTTTCCATGCAAATATTCCTAAGAGTGCTTTCTTGCATTGTAATTTTAATGCCGATGCCATTGGTGATCCTAAAGCTTATTGAAGAAAATAACCAGAAAGGTCTATAACGTCATCTAAAGGCTATAACAAGATCCTTACCTATTACATATAGATGTTCTAGAGGTTGGGGTGGCCTAATGCTTAATGCGTTTACTTCATAGACACAATGTACTGAGTTTGATTCTGACCCTTGGAATGAGAAATTTGGTTTGGCTTAAAATGACCCATAAGGGCAAATAGCCTAGTATGAACCTATGAACTACCAACATCAGTAATATATGCAAACCAATGAATGTTTTAATGAACAGCCTAAGTGATCACAGTCCTGTGATCTCCACTTGGTGAAAACTAAACAAGAAACCACCTCTGGTAGATACAGCAGAGTAGTCAAAAAACAAACAAACAAACAAACAGAGATATTAGAAATGTTGGATACCCATAAATGTGAGACATTATAATCCCCATCAGATTTAATCAATTAACTCATACATTCTGTACTTTTTGGACCCTAAC
This sequence comes from Protopterus annectens, assembly GCF_019279795.1. Taxonomy (NCBI): domain Eukaryota; kingdom Metazoa; phylum Chordata; order Ceratodontiformes; family Protopteridae; genus Protopterus; species Protopterus annectens. The sequence goes on from NC_056737.1 coordinate 1,012,827,041, forward strand.
AGTAAGGAAACGTAAAGGTAATTTCTGCCTATTGCTAACCAGGGGTCTGAAGGGACTGATAAAATAAAAGGATGCTGCTTGGAAGTAGTGGAAAGCCAATAAATCTAATTATCTGTGGCAACAGGAATGCCACATCCACAGGAAATCACACAGAATAGTCAACAATGCTGCCAAAGCTATATTTTATTTTATTTATTTTACATTTGTTTACTGGGCTAGTCCAACTGGATACATTTCCATTTTCAGCAGAGGCCTGGGGAGAAAAGCTCCACATTGAAGTTAATACAAAACAAATCATTTACATAAAGAAAGTAAGTAGTTAGTAAAATACAAACAGAGATATGGTTCAATCTAAATTATACTAATTGAAAATATATACTAGGAAGGACACTTACTCTAATTCTATTTACAGTATAAGATAGGGGAGTTTAGTAAAACATTCATGAATATACTTGATTCAGTAAATATATACACATGCACAGTTCAGTATTAATTAATATCAGAGGCTAGTTAACAAGGGAGATTTTGAGATTAGCTTCTCAAGGGGAGTGAGTAGAGAGAGGTAAAAGAGGGTATTAAAAAAAGAGTAATTAGTAGAATCATAAGATTAGTCGGGATTGATGCATGGGCAAAGCCAGAGTGTTTTAAGATGTTGTTTGAGCTTTTGTTTAAAGAGGAAGGGTAAAGGAATGGAAGTTAGAGTAGTAGGTAGAAGATTCCAGCATTTGCCTATGGTATTGGAGAATAGTGAGTTACCGGTGATGTTGTTAGACTTAGTTAACTTTACAAGAAGTTTGTTAGAGGAGCGTAATGAATTTAGGTTAGAATAGGGAGAAATAAGGTCAGAAAGTATAGGGGTATTTTTTGGTTGGTAAAATATCCTATGAACAAAGGTAAGTTGGGAAAGTAACAATGTGTTTTTAAGTTCTAGCCAGTTTAGTAGTTGTAGATTCTGACAGTGGTGAGTTCTGAATGGGTTTCCAGTAGCAAATCTAGCCATGCTACTGTATGCATTTGCTAGTTTAGTGAGATTATTTTTCTTTAGGTTAGTGTATATGGATGAAGCATAAAGACGAGTGGAAATAAGATGAGAGTGAGCGAGTGTAATTTTGGCCTTTGGAGTTAAAAAGGTTTTAATTCTATAGAAGGAGCCAAGTTTTCTATTTACAGTTTTAATAGTATTATTAATGTGATTATCAAAAGTGAGGTTATTGTCAATTATAATACCTAACAGCTTAGTGGTAGAGTCAGGGGATATATGTGTGCCATTATTGGATTTAATAGAGAAGTCTATGTGGGGGGATTTACTATTAGGCCTGAAGAGCAGAAGTTTGGTTTTTTTGTCATTCAAAAGGAGGCAACATTTCAAGAACCATGCCTCAACTGTGCTAAATACATTCTGTGTTAGAGTTTGTAGTTCAGAGGAGGTGTTAGCAGAGCATATGAGTGTGGAGTCGTCAGCATATTGAATACATGTAGCTTGAGGTATTGAAACATGTAAGTCATTTATGAATAAAGTGAAGAGGAGAGGTCCTAGGATGGAGCCCTGTGGGACCCCAAGAGAGACTGGCAGAAGGGATGAAAGTGTGTTTTCCCAGAGAACTGCCTGTTGCCTGTTACTAAGGTAGGAAGTGAACCATTGAACAGCTTTGGTATCTAGAGAAAGAGATTTGAGGGTTTTTATGAGCATATTGTGGTTTACCATGTCAAAGGCATTTGACAGGTCTATAAAGAGTGCTGATGACAGGATACTATTATTGCGATTTCTATTGATACACTCGGTAAAAGATAGGAGAGCTGTGGTTGTGCTATGAAATGGCCTAAAGCCATGTTGGCAGTTAGCTAGTAAGTTATATTGAGTTAAGTGGTACATTAGCTGATGGTGAATACATTTCTCCATAATTTTTGCTAGGGGTGATAAGAGTGCTATAGGCCTGTAGTTAGAATACTCATTAGAGTTACCTCCTTTATGTAAAGGGATTATGTGGGAGATTTTCCAGATAGCAAGGATGGTTCCTTCATTGATGGTTCTGTTTATAAGGATGGATATGGGATAAGCAACTGCTTCAGCTGCTTTTTGAAGGTATTCAGATGGTAACTGATCAGCAGATGGGGTACAAGGTTTAAGTTTTTGGATGAGTTTTAGGATATTGGTAGTAGAGATGGGTTCTAGTTGGAATGTAGGGAGATTAGCAGATGTACAGGTGGGAAGGTTAGACTTGTCTATTGTGAGGTGACTTGCTAGTGAATTAATGGTGTCAGTGAAAAAAGAATTAAAGGCATTAGCAGTTTGATGTGAGGTATTGTTTTCAGCCCCTAAAGGGGAAGGTGTACTAGAGTGGCCTGGGTGAAGGAGTGAATTTAAGGTTGACCAGAACCTTTTGGGGTTGCCATGGTGAGTTTGCTGTAATTTACAGTAGTAGTTCTTTTTATCTATAAAAATGGCTTTTTAGTGCTGTTCCTTAACTGTCTAAAGGCTTGTTGGTCTGAGGTAGTTTTTGTAGTTCTCCATTTAGCCCAAGATTTATTCCTAAGTAGTATTTTTTGTCTTGTATCTTTGGACAGCCAGGGGGCAGGTTTAGATTTAACTCTGATGCATTGTTTTGGAGCATGTTGGTCAAGGATTGATAGGAATTTGGTATTGAAATATTTGATAGCTTCTTCAAGGGTTAGGATTTTTAGAAAATTCCAGTTACAGGCCTTTAGTTCATTTTGGAATAATAATGGGTTAAAGTGTTTATTGCTATGTGAGATCCTGTAGGTAGGGGTGTAATTAATGTCACTCTTTTGTCTTATGATGTAAGTTAAGGTATGATCACTTACATCATCAAGCAGAGTTCCTACTGTATATGTTTGTTGCTGTTTGTTAGTAAGAATCCAATCTAAAATACTTTCTTTGTTGTTGGGTATATATATCATAAACAGACAAATATCCCTTGGGTCTAGCCCTAAACACTTCTAGCAAGTTGCCAAAGAACTAACCACTTTGGATATCACAGAGAATACCCTCAGTAAACTCAAGAAAGAATTGTAATTTCTTACTACGGAATATACAACTTTTCTGATTATAACTCTAAATGTCAGTCATTCAAGAAATGACATATTCTGCTTCTTCAGGCACTGGAATGTCAAATATCAGTTAACTATACCTTATAGTAAAACTAGGCCCAACCTTTTACTTTAAAGAAATCACTCATAGAAAACAAACAAAAAAGCATTTTGAATATATAGACAAAAGGCTGATGTTAGACACAGCAAACTCTGTCCAACATTCATCAAAATGGCCTCTCAAAAACTTGGTAAGGTCCTTACATTTATATTAAATTTGACATTAGATTCTGGCATATACCACTACTCAAAGTTTCCTCCTGTAACTCACTTAAAGACCCTAGTCCCATTGTTAACCTTTGTCCCTTCGCAAAGGTTTTTCAAATTGTAGCATAAAAACAAATATTCAGTTATATAAACAACTGTTAAACAACTGTTATTTCCTCCATGATGAACAACTCAGGCTAATGTAAAAGATCCCATTGCACTTTGAAAACGAGAATTCCCCTAATTCTGTGGCAAAATTTCCCTAGTCAGTATGAAAACCACCTTGGGTCTTCCCTGAAAAGAAATTGCTGACCTAGTGGGACTAAACTGTCAACAAAGGGTAAATAACTAAATAACAACATATTTTTATAATGTCTTCAGCGCAGTCCCTACTTTATGCGCATTAACCAACCTCATACATAACAATATGAATGATTGCAAAATAACTACAGGTACTATCACTGATATGAGTAGAGCCTTTCAGACCAGTAGCTATGCCGTACTCATGAATAAATTAACTACACTTAGTATTTGAACACAACCCACTCCTGTGGTTAAATAGTTATTTATCAAATAGAACAGTCCCTGTTTAATCTAATTCCCATCTGTCAGACACTGGATCTCTCACATGTGGAGTATCTTAAAGGTCAGTTCTAGAGCTACTTCTTTCTTCTCTTTTCTTAAATGATCCAACAAATTACATCTGTTCTCTAAAACTGCTTTTCTATATTTTTGACATACTCATGCAAACTTCTTACAGATCATTCACTGTCGCAAATGGGTGCAATGCGACTTTAGTAAACTCTGTCATGGACCAGTACTAATTGACTTATCAATAACACATCTAAACTGGGAATTATGATTGTTTTGGATGCACTAATGCCCAATGAAACACATCCATCTCATAGTGAACAATATGAAAGAAAATACCTGACCCATAATGGACCATTAAAATATTTAGGACTCAGATTAAATCTGAGTCTAACGGACCTTTAAACAACACACTAAATCAGCATATAATAAACTTATTGTCACCTCAGACTTAGTTATGAAATCTTACATTTGCTTTCACCAACTACACTACAATCAATTGTAAAAATGTGCTGATCCCTAGTCTGCCATCATCTTATAGTAAGCATCTGTTCCAAACTGAAAACAAAAATCTGCTGCTTTTCACTCTTAACTAGTAAATGTACCCACTGCTAAGCACTATTTCAGATATTTAAATTATTCCAAGTAAAATAGAGAGAAGATAAGCTGTTTAGCACAGTTTTGATCATTGCCACCCCACTAAAATTGTTTATTGGCTAGCACAAAGATCTCTGTGGTGTGGTCGGTTAATGCAGTAGGCTATAGGTAAGAGGGCCCTGGGTTTGAAACTTGGTAGAGGTGTTTCTTTAACCCTCTTCAGTGCAACCTTGATGAGTAGATGGGAAATCAAAACTTTGTCCTAGGGGTTCTACCTGTATCCCTCATTGACAGGTGCTGACTGAGGTTTCTTTTTGGGGATAAACTCTTGGCTAGGCTTGTAAGGACCCCCAGGGTCATTAGCCTAGTAACCTTCTATGATCCTATGATCGTATAAACAGGTATGCACTTTAAAGTGTTCTTTTCAGTCAGATGCTGATTCCTTCATAAGAACACTTTTGGGGAAAGAGTATTTACCAAGTAGCCAAGTAGAAAAATATTCCTACTGACATCCGAAAAGAAACTAATTCCAAAGGTTTCAAAAATAAAATAAATCAACAATTTAAAAAATCTGACCTCTGCACATGCTTCAAAGATACAGCATGAGCAGGTAAAGGCGTCTACTTTAATCATATCTGCAACTTTACCTCATCATTTTGTTTCAATAGTTTCTTCTCCAGCTGTACATATGTAATTACAATTGCTTTTGTTTCTAGTTACTGTCAACTATTTGTCGATATTATTTCTCTGCTGATTTATATCCATTTTTGCAGCTAATATTTTGTATTCGCTCACCTCCAGCATGCGCTGAGATGTTTAGTCTTATAGGGACCTTAATTGTCCTGTTTTTTATCTCCGTTACTCTGATAATTTTACTCTTTCTGTATTACTTGTCTTCTTTTCTAATGTTACCTTGCATTTACTCTGATAACCCATATCGAGGCTGGGTCATAGCTGAAAAAGGTCAGACTGGCCAGCCCACCAACTCAATTAATGCATTTAAATAAATGAAATAAAAGTTAGCAACATAAAAGAGAGCTGTCATCTTTCATGCCACATCTGTGAAACAAACACGACAATAATTGCCACCAGCCTTTTTCATCTCCTTCCCCTCATGTAAGGACACCACTATTGTTGTCTTCCAATCCACATGCACATTGGCACAACACAGTTATCCGCAGAAGGGGTAAGTCTGGAAATGCACTACACAATGGCCAGATTCCTGTGGATGGTGTAGAGCAGCCCAATTGGTTTCTATACTTTAGCATCCATAAGGCAACCAGTTCCCACTCTACAGCAAGGAAAAGCTGTTTTTTTTCCTTGAACAACAGTAGTCACTCTGACATCAACCAGCACACATTTGTGGTCAAAAGGAGCTGTCAGTCAAACATGATTGACTTTTATAACAGAGTTATAGCTGAGTTTAAGAGGTAAACATGAGTAAAGAATTTTACTGGGTTTCAACAAGTTTGTGACTCAGTTTTGCACAGGAGGTTGCCTGTAATACTGAAAGGCCAGAGGAAGGCCAAGAAATGGATACATGATTATTTCTTGAAAAATATTTCTCCAATGGATACTAGCTATACAATAAATACTGAAAGATACTTATAGCAAACAACAAAGAAAGATTTTTTTGCAAGGGTGCTAGTCCTCTGTAATCACCCCTCCCCCCATGTGAGAAAGGGTAACAGTCACTGCTGCTGAAAGCAGCTTTCAACATAATGTCCCTCACACTACTGTCAGTCTGAGAAACAGCAGTCAAACTCTTCTCGCATACTGCCAGCAATGGGGGTGGATGGGCAGGAGTAAGATGGGTGTGGTCAGAGAGACAATATTATCAAAAAGGAAAATGATACAGAGCATCACAGGTGTCAGTCTATCTGCCAGTATTTCTTTCTTGCTGACATATCTGAGGGGAACAGAGAACAAGTTCAGGTTGTTGAGTGAAAGCACAAAGGTAAGAGAAGCAGTGGGGGATTGGAGGAAGAGTCCAAAAAGTTGTTTAGAAAGGCAGTAAGGTGGCAGCTGAAGTTCAGTGTAAGCAAAAATAGTTAACACACATGGACGACAACAACAACCCTGGTGCGAACAGTTGGCTAAGAAAAGTGGAACTGATAGAAACAGAACAGGAAAAGGATCTTGGAGTGTTAGGAATACCTGTCTTTGGTCCACTGAAAGCAGAGTGAAAGAGCATTGGAGGCAGCAAACAGAATGCTGGGCTATAAAATCAAGGGATAGTCTCCAAAGGTAAAGTTTTAATGGCTTTACTCTATCAATCCTCAGTCAGAATACTCGTTCAATAAATCATGTAGCTCTGGAGATCAAAAATTGAGAGTTGCATCAGGCTAGATGTTATGGTTCCCCCACATGCATCAGGTTATATACTATAGTTACCCCAGATACATCAGGCTAGATGTTATGGTTACCCCAGATGCATCAGGCTATATGTTATGGTTACCCCAAATGCATCAGGCTATATGTTTTGGTAACCTCAGATGTATCAGGCTAGATGTTATGGTTACCCCACATGCATCACGCTATATGTTATGGTTACCCCAGATGCATCAGGCTAGATGTTATGGTTACCCTATTCAGATGCAAGAATGAGGCATTCTTTTTTAGACATATGAGATTATGTAATTAAAACAATATTCACAATCACCACAAAAGTCTACATTTATTTCATCACAAAAACAAAGGCCCAGTTATGTTGAATTTTAGTTGTTTCTAATGTTTCATCTCATATTATGTTTTGAGTTCAGAGTCATAGTTTTTGCAGCAAATAGCTGTACAATCATCTATTTCATCATCTGAAATTACAGGGGATGACATTTTTTATGGTTCTTTCACAGGATGCAACTGCACAAATAGAGGCTGTCCTGATAGAACTGGAGAGATAGTAACCCTAATGGAAGAAGAACTCTACAGAAAAGCCACAAAAAGGTGAAAAGAACATGACCATGAGCTACAGGGCATAGAACTAGTCTCACAGGAAGTCAACAGAGTCAGAAGGAAACATAATGTGAGTTTAGAGCATCATGTTTGGAAGATGAAATGGTCTCCGCGAAGAGGAGCAGCAGATGAGAGGCAATGCTGGTAGCAGGCTTAAGAGGTGCACTATTAGCTAAATTTGTTAAAGTACTTCACCACATACAAGCCTGATGACATCCAAAATGGACTACTAAAGTGAGTGGTAGAGGAGGTGTCCTTGGTGCCATTCAAGAGACTATGGGACAGTGAAGGAAGAATAAGAAGGAATGTAGATATATGGGGACGGTCAGATGAGATTGGCCTACAGGCTGCTTCTCATTCAATCAAATATATTGTAATGCAATAACTTTCCTCTGCAACTAAACCTCTCAGGTTACTCTAACAACACATAACTGATTCATTGACTTCATGTCCAACCACTTTGTTCATGTCATCACAGTTCAAAGTCTAATGGACAAGCTTTATTTTTCTTTTTACAGCATGGGAGCCATTTCAGCTGGATGACCTTTTACTCCAAAAATACTTGTTATATAAAATTATTTCTTTATTATATTTTTAAGTAGCATGCATGTGCCTAGTCAGAATATGAATTCTAAATAAATAACATCAAAACACAATGCTGTAATATAGGTAGGGTGGCCCCTTAACAGAAACCTACAGTATGTTAATAAAGGTAATTTTGACCTTTAACATGGGCAGGCAAGAAGTTAATAGAAATCATTTGCTTTCAGGGCAACATTAGGATCACTTTCTTGATAGGAGAGAGGATTTGACAGCGTAATCTGCAGAGTATTATGTACTTGTGAAGGTGTTCCTCAAGTACTTGAGTAAAATGTCTGGTGAGTGAATTAGGAGATAAGATGTAAAGCTTAGTGGAAAGGACTGATGGTTCTAAGGCTTGTTTTACTACAAATTATGTGTGTGGAGGAGCCAAGAAAACATTTGAGAAAACTGATATTTTGAAACATTGTTTTACAACAGCTTCTATCTTTAGATAATCAAAGAACATTGTTGAAAAGGATTGATACCTGCATGTCTCACTTTATTACATACAAGGACAGCAGTTGAAATGAACTTAATTTTATCTTCTGCCATCCCATGATTTGCTGGAAAGAAGCAAGTTTTTTTTTCCATTGTCCCTATAAAATAAATATTTTGTTAAACACAGAAACTGGTGATACAGACTGTTCTTTGCTTCACTGGTGGTTGTAGTTGGCAGAAAAAACATTTTTTTTTTATAAACTGTGACTTCATAAAAGCTACCCATAAAGTATTCTCCTGGATTTTCCCCAACTATGGATATTCTGTCTGACGAGTAATAATATAGTAGGTGCTTTATCGCCTTTAAACCTTTCTGAAATAGAGAACATCAAAACCCATTTACCCAAATAGGGACTTACTCTGGTAAAAAAAAAATCATTGTATGAGAAAAAAGTATCACTTTAAGGAAATGATAAAATCCTTTGTGCCCATATGGAAATGTGTTCTGGAAGAGAATCCTTATGAAAGCAAAGAGGTTGTCTTGTATTGTTTTTTTCTGTTGGTAAAGTCAAACCATTCTCTGCACAGAACAGTTGCTAAATCTTATAAAAATGGAAAAACAAAATTTTCAAAATTTGAATGAGACTAAACAACAGCCCTTTAAAAGATGTGAAGCCACTGAACATCACCTATGTGGCCTAAAACAACAAGTATTATCCATAATAACCCAGACTTCATTGTCACTGCATATCCCAACGTTAATGGCCTTCTGAAGAAACTAAACAAGTAAGATGATACAGAGTCCAACCTGGTGGCTTTTGAAAGATACGTGGTCTGTGAGAACTATCCGAAAACCAAATGGTCCAGAATTCTCTCACTGACCTGATGTAGATGGCATACGTGGACTTAGATGATGCCACAACTACTGGAAAATGAGAGAGGAAATTTCAGCAACAATAAGTTTCACCTGAAATATAATCCCTCAAGTTTTATAACTAGGAAATTAATGTAGACAGATCACAAGGGCTGCAATGACTGACATGCGTATTTAAAAGATGAGACTAGAACCTCATGTGAATAGTGTAAGTAAATTGTTAGACAGCGTGGCTGTAGATATGTTTAAAAGAGCCTAGAAACTTATGAACTTAATCTAGAGTAGGTCTGTGTCTTCTGAACAAGTAATAATTTTAGTATAACATCTGTAGCCAACTGAAATTATAAAAACTAAGATAGACTTGGCTGTGCAAGTGCTAATAACAGCCCTTCACCTAGGTATATTGCTTTGCCTGCAAATAAAAAAAAAAAAAACTGTCACTATCTATGCTGGTTTGTTTCAAATCTGCCAAGAAATGGCAGTTAGCCAAGAACTGCACAATTAGTGATGATGATGATGACTATGCTGATGACAGCACCACCGTGGCAGTAAAACAATAATGCTAGTCAACAAATATTACCTAAAAGTATGCCTGTGCAATGTGAACCTCGGGAGATTGATAATACCGAAACGTTTTCTACTAGAAATGCAGAATATGCTTTTTGTTACTGTGCTGTTACTGAATGAGATAATATTGCGATAGAAGGAAAGAAAATGCAGGGATTGCTGCATTCAGGAAGCAGGATTACATTAGATAAATCACAATATGCTTGTAAGCATGAAAAACTGAAGTGGAGCGGGCACAAATACAAACTCATTTACACACAGTGCTACACTCTGTTGCCCCAGCTTAACACATGGTGTGATAACTGACCAACATTTTCTCCATTTTAAAGAGTTGTGGTACTTATGGGGTGGAAACACTCAACCACTTATACTGACAGAAATATATAGTTCAAGTAAAGAAATTATAGGTAGGACTAGAAAGCATCAAAGAAGCTAAGCTTTGTTTCTGGATGGATGAGTTAGACAAAAGTGATAATGCGTCTTGCCAAAAATTCCATTTGTTAAAATAATAAAGAAAGTCAGTGTGAGGACTGACAGAGAAGGTGAATCATACTAAAACACTTCAGTACTTAAAATAATAAAAGCTCCAACACTTTTTGAACTACTTAACCTAAAGAAAAGCAGTGATATAAGAAACGCTCATTCCAGAGAAATACAGGTACCTAAGTCAGGATCAACCCCAGTTTTGGCATAGGTTACCCTTTCATGTGATAAAGAGCACTTTCCTAGCAACCTTTAAAACAACTCTGGATGACTGGATGGCTGATCACAACTTTTTTACCAGGGATATTTAGAGAAGAAAGTCTGCTTCACAGAGAACGTTGCTAGTCTTACACCCAAGTAGTGGGTAATGTTGCTGAGCATTCTGAGGGTCTTCTTTGGCCGTAAGCTTAGTAAAAACCTATGAGCCTAAGAAATTAATGTGGAAACTGACAAGGAAGAACATATTAAATAGCTACAATTACACGAAGATAAAAGGTACAGAAGTTGAGGAAGAGACTAGAACATCGTATGTTGGTGAAGAAGAGAAAAGAGAACCTGACCAGTGTCTTAAGCTTCTCCTTGCTACACAAAAGCAGAGACTCAGTCAGAATCAGAAGCAGTATGCTAAGGAAGGTGAAAAATAAGGAAATACTGAAGCCAAAATTGAAAACTACCAGTGTCCCTGGTGAAAGAAAATCTTTTAGTGAGTTAAGATTTTTAAAGGATGAACTCAATGAATGTGAGAAAAATAAATTGTGTTTATAGAAGAAGCCATGGCCGCCAATTCATATCAGAAAACTAAAAGCAGTAATAATGACCTGACTGACATCCAGGTAACCCGTATACATTTCAAGAAGCACTGAGGAAAGGCAATTTCCTAAGCAGAGCTTAAGAGAATACAAAAATGAAGAAAAGAAGCTTAGTGTCTGAGCTAAGAAATACAGGGTAAACAAAGATAGACACCATCCCCCACTCTGGAATCATAGATAAACTTACTAAGCTGGACATAAATCCCTACGTCACTAGATGGGTTGCCAACTGGCTTACTGACAGAACCCAGACTGTAAAAGTAGCCGACTCCAAATCCAGCTCCAGACAGGTGACAAGTGGAATACCTCAGGGTTCAGTCCTGGGACCGCTCTTATTTAGCATCTACTTCTCTGAAGTACAGGCCAACACTAAGGGACTCTGACTAACAAAGTTTGCAGATGACTGCAAACTGGGAGCCATTATTGAATCCCCAAATGATGTGGATACTCTACAAAAGGGCCTTACAGAAACAGATGCTTGGTGCCAGAGCCATGGGCTCAAGCTCAATGCCAAAAAGTGTATAGTTATCCCCTTTGGGAAAAAACATGTACCCATGAATTACCACATAGGTTGCAGTACACTAAACACCAAAAGTGTGATAAGAGACTTAGGAACACAGGTGGACAGTGGTCTCACCTTCGATAACCACATCACCACAACAATCAGGAAATCCTCTATCTGGCACACCTCATCACTAAGGGCTTTTCATCCAGGAAAAAGGAGGTCATTGTCCCACTGTACTCATCCCTCATTAGACCCATGATAGAGTACAATGCCCCGTTTGGTTGGTACCTCACAAGACATCTGCAACAGTTGGAAAGGCTGCAGAAATACCTCAGTAAAAGAATCACAGGCCTAAAGCAAATGCCCTATGCTGGCCGACTAAAAAAAACCCAGCTATACTCTGTTGCATATCATCTACTCAGAGGTGATCTCTGCTTAGCATACAAGGCCATGTCAAACCCAGAGCTGTTGGATATGCTAGACTTAAAGAAATCCCAATCCATCAGAGCCACATGCTCCAGGGACCTAAACCTTGTCATCACAATGAACAAAACATGCTGGAGGGATAGGTTCCTGACCCAGAGACTCGCCATACTCTGAAATAGACTGCCCATACATGTCAAGCAGAGTGCCTCCTTGGCCATCTTCAAAAGAAACCTTGACAACTGGATGGGAGATAGGAAATTTACCCCAGGGATCACGTCAGTCTCCCTGCTAGACAGGGGTCCAGGGAAGTAAATTTTGTGGGAAGAAATATTCAGGGAATTGTTATGGCTAGGCTTGTATACACTCTAAGGCCAATAGCCTAGTACCAACCTATGAACCTATGAAGATAACGTGAGATACAGGTTCATAGGTTCATAAATATATATATATATATATATATATATATATATATATGTATATACACAAGATTAATGACCACCAGGGCTTTTATGTGTCTGGCCATGCAATCCAGCCCAACTGTATCCCTGTGTATCATGGGCATTTATTAAGAGAGGGTATGTTAGTTAGGAAGTTTCTAGAAGTTATCTGGGGAGAAGTATATAAGTTTGGGCAAGGTTTGTATAAGTTATAGAATATGAAAAATGGAAATAGCACAGTCATATTCTTGTCGGTCATTTAAGAGTGGCTAGCATAGAAGCCAGAACTTTAGCTAGATTTTACTTGTCTAGCCTTATGAAGGACACAGGGAACTTGTGAAGCTTTCCAAGAATGTAAAATGATGTCAGTCCAACGTCAAGTTTAGTAAAGCTGTGGTAGCCTTCCTGAGAGTGGACGTCTCATCTGAATGCATACTAATGGACACTGGAAATTATATAACGGCTGCTAATACATCCTACTAATTACTGAACAAAATGTCCTAAGGCAGGGCCACTTTAGGTTTGTAGGTTAATGGGTTCATGCTAAGCTGTCAATCAAAAAGATAATTTGAAGCTGTGCTACAAACCCCCCCAGTAGCTAATACTCTTTGTTCACAGTAAATTTCACTACTTACTTTCCCTGTCAAAAAAGAGTAGAGGGGCTCAGCTAGGAGTTAATTTATGGTTTTGCAACCACTTATTTAGGTACTGTTTGAAGATGGTCAAGGACCTACTTTGCTCAATATAAAGGGAAAGTGTGTTTTAGAAGGGAAGAATCCTTTGAGAGAGGTATTTGTCCTGCAAACAGGTTCTGCCTATCTTGCGGTGGAGGCTTTGTTCTTTTAGGTATTCATCATGTTATTTGTTTGATGAATGTGTAGGAGATCATACGGGACTGGATCATTTGAGGCTTTGTAAGCTGGGAGTGGCCACCCATTCAAAGTCTGTATCAAACAGAAAAGAGTGAAAGAGCTTTAAGACCGTCTGCCTAGATCATCGAAGCCATGTCATTAATGTTGTATTCTGTTATGGGCTTGATAATGGAGATGTAAAGAGGAAAAATAACTTTCTTTGACCTTGAAGATATACCTTTAGTAATCCACTAGACTAGATGGAAGGACTTTCTGAAAACAGTAGATACATGTTGGTAAAAGGAGAGTTTATTGCTGGCAAAAGTGCCCAGACCCTAATGACAGTGCCTATTTTAAAGGTGTGTCACTTATGTGGTAGATACAGGATTGTCCTTGCTTCCTAAAGGATACAACAGCATTGTTTAGTATTTTTGTTTTAGGTTACGGTCCTGGCATGATTTATTTATATATTTTAAGCCCTCTTGGACAATCCAGAAGTCCAATATAGGGTTGATGATGGATCCAAACCTTCAGTCTTATTTGGTCAGTCACAGACCTATATCATCGGCTTTGACATCTGAGATGTAAATATTGAACACAAGTGACCCCATAACTGTTCCCTAGGGTAGTCCACTAAAAATGAGCTTTTACACGACAGTGCACTCTCTATAACAATAGAAAAGGTCCTTGTAGTGAGCAATGTTTACTATCTTGTGGGTAAACTAAGGGTTTACATTTGGTTTAGTAAACTTGGTTAAAGTGCCAAAATGTGTGGTTTCAAAGGCCTTTACAAGTTCCAGGTAAGAAAATGTGTATCATTGTTCCATTATCCAGTGTCTCTGTGGCATATTCAATGGAATACATGCAGATTAAGAGACAGAACCTGCCATTTAAAAACCTAAACTGGCTTAAATCTAAGGATAGCAGGATGCCAGTGTTATTGTCTATAAGTTCCATAATGATGATCTCCATTTGCAAATAAAACTGGTTAGGTGTATTGAACTGTATTGCCCAGGTCAGTGCTGGGCCTGGTTTGGGATGACCACGTCTGTTCTACATACCTCTAGTGTAAAGCCAGATGAGATGATGAGGTGGAACAGATTTAGTAGTGAACCAGTGAATCAGTAAGGCTGTGCTTGGTTGTAAAAGAAATGGAACCAAACACATTTTATGGACATATGGAACTAGTGACCTTGGCCATAGAGAATACCTTCAGGACCTACTTGGAGGTTTTATGGAGGGTGTAGACATGGTGTATTTTGGTGGATAGTTTGGCTGAGATAAGAGGTTTAAAAGCTTAGATTTAATTATCTGCTGCTGTATTGGCTACGGCCGCTGGCTATGAACATGTTATTGTTATCTAACAGTTCAGTCCAGTGCTGAGTACTGTTTCTATTACTCTGGACAGTTGGTTCAGTCCAGTGCTGAGTACTGTTTCTATTACTTTGGACAGTTGGTTCAGTCCAGTGCTGAGTACTGTTTCTATTACTTGGGACAGCTGGTTCAGTCCAGTGCTGAGTACTGTTTCTATTATTTTGGACAGTTGGTTCAGTCCAGTGCTGAGTACTGTTTCTATTACTCTGGACAGTTGGTTCAGTCCAGTGCTGAGTACTGTTTCTATTACTCTGGACAGTTGGTTCAGTCCAGTGCTGAGTACTGTTTCTATTATTTTGGACAGTTGGTTCAGTCCAGTGCTGAGTACTGTTTCTATTACTCTGGACAGTTGGTTCAGTCCAGTGCTGAGTACTGTTTCTATTACTCTGGACAGTTGGTTCAGTCCAGTGCTGAGTACTGTTTCTATTACTCTGGACAGTTGTAAAAGGTTTTGTGGTTATCCTTTATGAAGTGATGAACTTTTATTCATGCTTATCCTTGTATAATTTGATTTTACTTTAAAATTCATTATTTAACATACTGAGTTCACTTTTGGAGTATGAGTTAGTCAGTTTTCTTCCTTTTGTGATATAGTTTATTTGTGCTGTGATTCTACCATATGTGTCTGTTCCTAAACTCGTTGTTTTGTGTCACATGGGAACCAATGTCTGTATGCTAGCATTCAGATGTAATTAGGCATTGTCTGTGAAAACAACAGTGTATGCTACTAGGTCATTAAGGGGAGGGAGGGTACTTAAATTGCATCAGGTCATCAGCTAATTGCAATAGATTTGCCCTTTAGCAAACTCTAAAGACAGTAAAGTTTGAGTGTAAATCTGGTCTCAACCTGATAGTGAATATTAACTGTATTCAGATGTAGCCACTGATGTGGCAAATATAGGCACTGAGCATCCTGAGATGATATTCATGAAGACTGAATCATATATATTTAAGTCCCTAGTTGTGAAGGGAACTAACTGATCTAAGGAGTTTGCATGTACAAAATCTAGGAAGTGCTGCACATACCTGTTTGCAGCAGTGTAAGTTTCCCAGTTTATGCATGGATAGTTGAACTCTCCTAGAAGGATAGTGTTTAGTTCATAGAGGAGAGACTCTATTTGATTAAATATGCCTCATGATTTATGAGTGACATAGACGAGATATGTCCTCGGCGATGGCACGGTGAGGATTGTTTTTGATGGTAACCAGGATGTGGAGGAGGCCATGGCCATTGTCTTACCTTACGAGTCTTGATGTAACTGAAATTCTTAGCAACACTGACATACTGGCACCTACAGCACAATCATCCCAGCTGTGGGTCTGAATGAGTGGAAGGCATTAAAACCTGGTATGGAATGGATGTTTTCTCGACAGAGGAACCATATTTCAGTAATGCTGCAGATGTCTGTATTTTCTAGGGTCAGGACAGCTTGTAGCGAAAGCAGTTTCATGCTTAGGCTTCTAGCATTGAGCAGCACTACCTTTATACAGCATAGCTGCAGGTGATCACTGCATTGGTGCTTCAGTGAATTAATTGTGAAAATGCAATGCCATGGTGAGTTTCACTGCACTGTATTCCACTGTATTGTGTGAGTTGGAGGCAAGATTTGTGGGGTTTTCCACGTTTCTTCACTGTGTTATGACTGTGGAGATGGTATATATGATTTCAAGGTGCAGGAGGGCTTGTTTCCTGCAAAAAAAGATTTTTGTGTCTTTTTCATTTTTCGTTTTTTTATCTCGCTATTTTCAGTATTTTATGAGCTAAAAAAAGATCAAAGATGGCTCATTGCAATACCCTTTTATACAATCTTTATTTTGTTTGGTAGAGTGGCCTTAGCTAAAAACATTCACTGTGTGGGTGAACAAAGCTTTGACTAATATATGGAAGCACTGAGAAGAGAGATGCAGGGCCCTACCTGACAAACAGGTAAGATTGTCAATCATCTCCTCCCAGGCTGATACATACTGGGCCCCTTACAATGACATAAACAAATAAGGGTTACCTAAGAAATCAACTCTGACTCAAAACATTAAATACAATTTAAGTCTTGTGGTGCCTGTAACTGTGGATACAAAATCAATCAAAGACGCTATAAAAGGAAACCAAAAGGAGATTATGGGTGGCCAAGACTTAATTAAAGAGGTTCGTTCTACCCCTCAGTTTGTCAACAGGAGGAAATGTAATTTATTAACATTACTTAAAAGAAATTATAATAGGAATGTGCAGTAATTCAACCCATGACCATGTGCATGGCAGTCCTACAGTAACACCTGTTGCCACAAGAGAGTTAAAGTAGATTAGGTTTATAGGTAAACACTAGACTAGCTACCCTTGAGGGCTATTTTAATCCTAGCCAGCTTCCGTTTTAAACATGAGAATTAAACCCTGTACCTTTCTTTATTAAAACAGTCACTTTAACCATTATGCCAAACCCATCATACATGTTAGTAAGCAATAAACTGAAGGAAAGATATCCTTGTGTCTTTTGTAAATAATTGAGAGATATCAAAATTAGTTGTTATCTTAATCTATTGAGCTGTGTTTAAGTTCTAATGCATACAGACAGAACTTTTGGTACTGGAGACCATTACAGTCGTAACATTGAACACATGGCTAAACTTTCAGTGGTTCAACATGTAGCTTGCCTTTGGTGCTGAAAGATTAGAATGTTGTGGGTTCTATTCCCTAGAATAGACTATCATATGTTTTTTTATCAGTTTACTCTGTTACCTGATTGTTTCCAGTCACCTCAGAAGAGTAACTAACAGGGTCTCTGTCCGCTTTGCTCCCCACCTTGCCCCCTATTCCCTACCACCCCTAGTGGTCTTACCTTTATTACACACACACACCCCTCCCATCTTTCCAACAGCCAACCACGGCACTAAACCCAACACTACCTCCTCCATCTTCCCACTACTATCACTCTTCCTCAGCTAACATGTATAAGCACACCATACCTATGCTCACTGCATGCACTCTCCTTGCATATCTTACATCCTACCAAAGCTCCATCATTCCCCCACTCAACCACTACCACTGTACTACTACTCACACCACCACTCATGTCTCACCCTCACTCAGCTCCCCTCCCACCAACTCAAGAACCATCCCTATGCACCCCCCACATATTCTATCAACTATATTACTCAAACATAAAGCATCCCTACAACTTAACATAGTAACCCTCCCACCATACCTATTACCCACAGAGCACAATCATAAAGTTTCCCTAATAAACAAACACATTCAAAAACTGAGAAAACTAATAACCTCATGCATATCAAAACTAGCCCTAAGTGGAGATATCCACCCCAACCCTGGCCCTACCATCTCCAACCCCACTCCTCATAATCAGACTAGAAACCACAACTTCTCCCAAATCACAGCCAATAGAAAGCCAAGTGACTTCCTTCTACTAAGCCTAAATATTAGACGTATATCCAACAAAGTCCATGAACTCCATGCACCATAGACTTGTACTCCCCAGATATTGTCATCCTGACAGAAACCTAGCTAAAACGTCACATTACCAGTGAGCAAATCCTCCCTACCAGTTACAGCATACTAAGAGTAGACCGGCTAAACAAGAAAGAAGGAGTTGTAGCTATAATATTTAAACAGCATCTAAACATCCAGATCTTAAAATCATCAGCTCCACAAATAGGCAATGAAGAAATAATATATACCAACCTCAAAGTAAACCAAAATAAAACCATCAACATAGTTGGGTGCTACTTCCCACCTGGCCGAAACATCCCTCCACTAGAAAACCTCCTCAGCTGGTCTACCCACCATCTCCCCCAAGAAACTATAATTTTAGGTGATTTCAATATTGACTGGCAATCCTGTTCTGGCAACCACCCAACCCATCATCTAAACCTTCATGGCTTCACCCAACTAGTCCAGTTGCCAGCCAGGATAAATAAAATCTCCAACAAGCACACTACCCTGGATTGGATACTAGTCAGTAAGAGCCCCCAGTCATATATAACAGGCTGATTATCAGATAGCCTCAGTGATCACTCCCCAACATTCCTACTCAAAAAACACCTATACTAAGCTAAACCTGTCATCTAGCATCAAATACATAAAAAACTAAACTTTAACCCACTCACATTCATCTCTTCCCTCAAAGAATGTAACTGGCATTCTCTAAAGTACCTCAGTCTTGATGACGCAGTTGAAATTTTTAATACTACCTTCCTGAGCATCCTTAATTACCATGCCCCCATAAGACTTTCCAGAATCAAAGCACAACCCTCCCCATGGCTACAGAAAACCACTAAGTCAGAAATGAAAAACATGAATAAAGCCTGGGAGCACCGGCGCAAAACCAAAACCCCCTCAACTAGACAGAAATTCCTAGAACTATGCAATAGAGTCAAAAAGCTAATAAAACAGGACAAATTCCAATACTACCAGTCTGCCATAGACTCCTCCCAACACAACCCCAAACAATTCTGGTCCTCCATAACTTCCGTCCTCCACCCAGGTAAAGTCAGTACCCCTCCTCCTAACATCCCTCACTCCTCCGAAAATATTGCTACCTCATTCAACACACACTTCACACAAACCATACTATCACTAGCTAGACAACACAACCCCCTCTCCCCTCCAACCCACACCTTCAACTAGTAATCTCCCCACTGCCTTCTCTTTTTCTCCTGTTCCTACCTCCAACATAAAAAACTCTTAACTAAACTTAAGCCCACCAAATTAGCAGCAGACAACCTCCCAAGTGAATACCTACAAATCACAGCTGATGGTCTGGCCTACCCAGTATCCATCTTGATTAACCAATCTCTGTCAGAAAGTTACATTCCCACACTATGGAAAGTATCACATATAATTCCCCTCCAAAAAGGCAGCCCCTCCACAGAACTAACCAATTACTGCCCCATAGCTATTCTCTCTCCACTCTCCAAAATACTATAGAGCTGCATTCACTCTCAGGTCTCAGACTACCTCCTTACAAACAACCTCCTTTCTAATACTCAGCATGGTTTCTGACCAAACCATAGCACCACCACTGCCTTACCCTCCTTTACTAACACTATCCTTCAGCATAAAAAATTGCTATCTCTCCTCTGCTACTTTCCTAGACCTATCTAAAGCATTTGACATGGTCTCACACAAACAACTCATCTCTGTCCTCAATAACCTATCCTTCTCTCAATCAGTCACCAACTGGTTTCAGAGTTACCTGTCTGACCGCCAACAATCTGTTGTATGGCAGAATTACATATCTCCCCAACTACCTGTCTCTATAGGGGTTCCCCAAGGATCCATCCTTGGACTCCTACTCTTCTCAATTTTCACCAATAATCTAGCCTCTGCCACCAAACATGGAACACTCATACAATACGCAGATGACTCAGCCATCATCTGCTCAGCCCAGTCCCTACCCAAACTGCAAAAAGTCACACAGGAAGCCTTTTCCTCTGTTGAAACTTGGTTATCCAATGCCCAATTAATACTCAACCCAAACAAAACTAAACTACTCATCTTCCAACCCACCAAACATACTCAAAACAACTCTCACTTTAACATCACAGCAAAAGACAACACCAATACACACCCAACAGAACACACCAAATTGCTAGGAGTAAAAATAGACAAACTAAAATTTGACATTCGCATATCCATGACCATAAAAAAAGTCCATAAAAACTAGGAGCGTTATACAGAAATAAACAACTTCTCACCAAAGCAGCAAAGATTTCAGTAGTAAATTCCCACCTTATCTCCACCCTACTTTATGCCTCTCCAATATATACCAACCTAAGGCAATGCGATCTAAACAAGCTAGAGACCTGCTACAACAAAATCACCAAATTCGCCACAGGGGCATCCTACCATAGTCACCACTGTCTCTCACTTGCTAAACTGGGCTGGCTTGAACTCCCTCATCTCCTTCAATGGTATCAACTCTCACTCGCCCACAAACTAGTAAATCATCCACTAAATGTCCCATCCCTCCAGAATCTACTTCAACCCTGTCGGACTACCAGACCACTAAGATCCAGCAACAAAAATCACTTGCAGATCACTAAAGCCAATAACTCTGCTGGTGAAGCACTATTCTCTTGCACCATAGCCAAATTATGGAACTCCCTCCCACCCACAATTACCTCTGTACCATCATGCACCCACTTCAAAACTTTATTAAAAGCACATTTAAAAACATGCTGGCTATGCCCTTGCAACTCCCACTCTAATATCACCCACCCCATCCACCCACTACCTTTCTTTCCACCCCACTAACTACCTTGATTATAGCAAGCTCAGATGCTCATAAGCCTAAATACTTATTATACAGCAGGAACTTCTTATTGTAACAATTGTTAATGTCTGTTATGTACTTCACAGATAAAGATTCTAGTTGTCTACTGATGCACTATGTTCTTCATCTGTAACTATGTTTGTAATTGTTAATTGCTATGTTGATCAAATTGTTAATTGCTACATAAATAGAATGTAACTACTGTCTGTATATTTTAACTGTGGAGATTTTCTCCCTGGGCCTCTGCTGAAATTGGATCTACGTCCAGTCAGACACTCCCAGTCAACAAATGTAAATAAATAAATAAAAATAAATAAAGAATAATTCCCACTCTAAGTGATTTGACTAATGCTCAATTTGCTGACACTGCAGTACAGCATCATGGTTCGTATACTCGCCATTCTTTGGATGAGATGTTAAACCGAGGTCTGATATACTTGAGTTGGTGGTAGCTCATGTGGATATAAAAATTCCTACAGCACCTATCAAAAAGAGTCGGGGTCCTTTATTTTGCAAAAAAGACTTATTTACAATACATTTTGCATTACATCTCTACTTGTGATTAAAGTGTTCTTCATCACTTGCTCTACTTAGGGTGGTGCAGTGGTGTAGTGGTTAATGTTGTTACCTCACAACAAGAGGTTCTCCACTGCAATTCCTGGCTGGGGTGCCTTCTGTGCAGAGGCTGCATGTCCTCTCTGTGCTAGTGGGTTACTTCTGGGTACTTCAGTTTCCTTCTACATTACTAAGTCATGTGTCTGGACATTTCTCCCCAGGCCTCCACTGAAAATAGGCTCTGTCCTACTCTTTCCTGGTCAACAAATGTTAAATAAATAAAAAATATACATTATTGTTTTTGTATCTGATTCCCACTCTAATTTCCACAACCAAAGTAAGCTAAATCCCATTTACAGTTATACATGGAGCCAGATTCCATAAAGCTCATGGAAGCTGTTTATGGACAGCATAGCATGCCAAAAATAAAGACTTCACTGCACCTGCTGTGGACAAGATATCAGAAGGTACGCTGAAGGCAGCCCAAGTACATAAGTATTCAGTATAGGATAATGTTGGATTTTGTGACATTGGACTGATTCTAAACACATCGTGCACACACAATGTGACTCAAATTTAACAAACAGCCACACTGACTCAGTTTCTGAAATTCTCATCATATGCTTTACGTACCACAAGGAATTCAAGCAGATAATATGGATTATGATGAAATCTATAGTAAAATATAAAAAAACAAATAAATATGAAACCTGTTGTTAATGTACTACAACAGGCTGCAGTGGCACAACCCATAAATGAGGCAATGTCGGATTGATCACAAGTGTGACACAGGCAACATAGCAGTATTTGACACACATCTTTGTTCAGGTTTTGCAGCATCAAAACAACACAGATTGCATCTAATGGTAACTTACCACTAGATGTACACACTGAGCATCAGACATAACACCATAAACCTAAAATATTCCATCATGAGCATATGCAAATGTGTTGCAGCAAGGATCGTCAAAAACTGCAGTGACATTACTGTCAACCTCATGGATGGAGTCTCCAAACACCTCGAGGTCCTGTGTGCTAGAGGCCATACTATCATACTGAGACACACCTTAAACACCATCATGATTGCTAGATGGGCTGCTGGATGATACAGATAGTTGATGTGTTACAAGATCTAAAGACACAGATCAGGACAATGTTCTTACATCACATGCTGGATATCATCAAAGACATATGGAATATATATACCACTATAAATAACAATGACTTTACATGCAGTCTACTATATGAATGTTTCACAGAATCTACAGAAATGAGGTGTATAATTTCTTTACATGGCCAATGCATATGACATATGTGATTAATACAAAAAAAACACACACACACGCACATACCTGATCAAAACTCTTGTGAAGGTGGCGCTGTTGAAGAGGAATGAATGTCAACTATTGTAGAGAAAAAAATAGCATTAGTGATCACATCATTGCCACCATTAACCAGGTGAAGACAGTTAAAACATACAGAATGTATGAGACACATATCACTCGTATGTGCATGTAATGTGTGACACACATACGTATGTGCATGTAATGTGTGACACACATACCACTTGTATGTGCACAAAATGTGTGATATGCACATACCACTCATATGTGCACGTAATGTGTGACACACATACCACTTGTATGTGCATGGAATGTGTGATACGCATATACCACTTGTATGTGCACGTAATGTGTGATACACATACCACTTGTGTGTTCACGGAATGTGTGACACGCACATACCACTCGTATGTGCACGTAATGTGTGACACACATACCACTGGTGTGTGCACGGAATGTGTGACATGCACATACCACTTGTATGTGCACGTAATGTGTGACACACATACCACTGGTGTGTGCACGGAATGTGTGACATGCACATACCACTCGTATGTGCATGTAATGTGTGACACACATACCGCTTGTATGTGCACGTAATGTGTGACACACATACCACTTGTGTGTGCACGGAATGTGTGACATGCACATACCACTCGTATGTGCACGCAATGTCATTGATGCAGACTGGCCTAGGAATGATGAGAAAGGACACAGTATTACTGAAGGACAACAATACGATTAATAGCAAGGATAGGTATGAAACATCATTAATAACATACGTGATGGATGTTGCACCTGCACACCAGATAGACCTGAACTGGCAAATGTTGACATAAATGTCAGCTATGACATGTGTGACAGACATTGCTGAAAGCTATGACAGATATGCTGTAACATACCTGGTCTGTCTGCAATTGAACCTGTATGGCTTGTGATTCTGCTGGATATACCTGTAGTGTACAATATTAGGGAAATAACAATATAACAGTAAACAGCAATGCCATGAAATGAGGTTGAGGCAATAACAAGGTAGTGTTCTCAGTAATGTTTGCTAATACAGAGCATACTAACCACATTCAAGGTGTTAAAAAACCAAGTTTATTCATACCAAATTTACATCCAACTATAGAAGTGTTTAATAAAGCAGTCGAGAAGGAATTGTATAAATCATTTAGAAAACCAATTAACAGAAGGAGAAACCTAACAGTTAGACAATATAAGGCATTAAATGAACTAGCAACTGATAATAACATATCTATTAGGCCAGCTGATAAAGGAGGCCCCATTGTGGTCTTCGATAGAATAGATTATGAAAATTACATGGAGGAAATGCTCAGCGACTGTAGCTTTTATAAAGTTATAACAGAACAGGAATTACTGAGGGTAGTTAATGCAGTTTATACTAGCCTAGAAGACATGTATAAGTTAGGAATTATGCAGTATGACCTATACAATTATCTCTTGATAGAAGAACCTATTATTCCCATTATAAAGGGAATACCAAAAATACACAAAGACCCAAAAAGACCACCACTCAGACCCATTGTTTCGGTTGGGTCACTGAAAACATTTCCTTTTATGTGGAAAAAATGTTAAAACCTTATGTAGCTAATCATAGAACTATTTTAAAAGACTCTAGGATGTTTTTGTTAGATTTTTATGAAGCCAGTAGAGCTTATTGTGACCAAGATGATATACTTATGGTAACAATGGATGTTAAGTCTTTGTTTACTAATATTCCCAATGACAAAGGCCTAGAATTTTTACAAACATATTTGATGTCATTTTCTAATATGCTACCTACTAAAGCCGAATTCATTTGCACTCTATTAGAAATAGTCTTGGAAAGTAATGTGTTTCTATTCAAGGACACAGTTTATATGCAACAGAATGGCGTAGCTATGGGCACTTCCTGTGCCAATAGCTACGCCAATCTTGTAATGGCAAGTTGGGAGGAAGAAAAATGATAGAAAATGGAAATTTTTAAAAAGCACGTAGTATTTTATAAGCGCTTTGTAGATGATCTTTTTTTCTTGTGGAAGGGAAATACAGCTGAATTGGATAGATTTGAGAAGGAAATTAATGCTTTAACTCCCTTTCTTAAATTCACTATGATTTCTTCTGATAGGGAGATATCTTTTTTAGATATAAATATCTGGCGATTACCAGAAGGAGGGTATAACACTGGAGTGCACAGGAAGCCTTGTTATAAAAACAATTTGTTAAGCAGAGATAGCATGCACCCTCCACACATTTTTAGAAATGTTATGAAGGGTCAGGGCATGCGTATATCTAGGTTAACACCAGATGAGGAACTATTTGAGCAAGGTTTAAGGGACATGAAAATTAAACTTGGAGTAAAAAACTACAAGTTAAGTGAAATAGATGATACAATCAACAAAGTTAGAGATATGAGATCCACTAGAGCAATTCCCATCTTTTCTGAGGGTGGTTTTAATGAATATAAGTTAAAAAGTAATGATATACAGGATGTTGAAAAGGATATACTTAGATTCTCGGTTCATTATACACAGGATATAAATTCTGTGAAAGAAATAGTTATTAAATACTGGGAAATATTAAAATTGGATCCTGAAGTATCCAAATTTATTGGAGAATATCCTAATTTTGCCTACAAAAACAAAAATAATCTATATAAAATGCTCTGTTGTTCAACACCGAGAAATCATGAAGCTAAGCATGAGAATTTGTTCTAGGCCTTGCAATAAATGTAATTATTGCAAGTATATACTTGATACACCTATGTTTGTACATCCAATGACAGGTGATAGTT
The DNA here is from genome assembly GCF_019279795.1 of Protopterus annectens. NCBI lineage: Eukaryota > Metazoa > Chordata > Ceratodontiformes > Protopteridae > Protopterus > Protopterus annectens. The sequence continues at coordinate 1,012,852,821 of NC_056737.1, forward strand.
TCATTATTAATGTGAATGCAAATTGTGAGACCAAGCACATAGTATATTTGGCTATGTGTTCATTATGCAATTCATATTATGTTGGTAAACGAATCGCATGTTAAAACAACGTATTCGTGAACATATATACCAAATACGTATTAAATCTGAAGTAAATGCATTATCCAAACATGTAATGGAAACTAGTGCCGAACATACGTTTACATTTTCAGTTTTACAAGTATTAGAACCGTCCAGTAGGGGGGGTGACATTAGAAATCAAACCGAGTCAGTGGAAACTCAGTGGATAATCAAATTGAGTGCACACATCCCCCCAGGGTTAAATGACAGAGTCCCCTTAAAACCCATACTTAAAAATAGAAGACATAGAATATAATTTAGGTCCCCAGTGCATACACATATATATATATATAAGTACATTTATTCTTCTTTTTTATATATGTTTTATAATAAAACATGATTTTATGGTTTTAATTTATTGTTAGTAATGTTGATGTATCAGCCATTAAGTTATGTACTTTACATATTTTATTCTAGAGCGTTTGAGCAAAAGTAAAGGCTGCATTGTAACTTGCTTTTAATGATTTAATGAATTAATTAAGTAAATTATTGGCAGCTTTAATTAATGTAGTAGTATTTAAAGGAAGTGATGTAAAAGGATGTTAAAGGTTTGAAAAAGCTTATTGCGAAAGCGCTTACCATGGATCTAATAAACCAGAATTTTTAATATATTTGAATGTTTTCTTTCATCAACTGGCAGTACTGTGCATCAAGGGATTTATCTATTGGAGTTTGGTATTGATGGTCTGAACAGACGTGAATTTTTATGCCTTTAAGTGATTTGTAACTTAATGAACAACTACAAGCATTCTTTGGTCTGAATAGACTGGAACTTTTAGTGCTGAAATAACTTAAACTGCAAAACTAAACTGCTTGTGCTTCTAACAATATGTTGACTTCATAACTTATTACGTGGGGCCATTACCAGCAGATTTATTTACTTGTTTATCTAATTCTGGCTTATGTTGTGCTGGTAATTTATAGCGTCTTCATAGCAGCGATTGTCTTTATTTTTACTATATATCATTTGTAAAAAGCAGCCCCTTTACAGTTCACAAGTGGGATTAGAACCTTTGATAAGACATACGTTGAACACAGGTCCAAAGCCAACAGCATTATTCCACACTAGTCTGCTTGCATTTTATATCAAAATACTACAGCAAGTAACAATTGAGCAGCTTACAGAAATCACTGCAAAACCTCAGGATCTAAAGGCAGGACACAGACAGTACGGATCTGCACTAGACTGAGCCAGTAGTGATAACACCTTTCTTAAAAAAACATCATTGAAGAAATATCCATAACAGCAACAGCACATGTTTTTAAAAGTTTTGTTAGGAAACATGAATAAAGAAATATCTGTAATATCAAGATAACATACTAGATACAGATAGTGTCAGAATCTGTAGGTCTCTGTAGTTACACCACAGAGTGCAAGCAATTACCAGTAAGAGATGCAGATGATCCATAAATCAGCCTTCATATACTATTAACATCTGCAATGGAAGTCTGTCTATACAACTGCATATGGGACTGAAATCACTTATTTAAAATAACAACACCTGTATGCATACAGTTCAAACCAATGTTACTCCAGTAATTTATAACAACTTCTGTTAAATATAAAATTTTGATTAACGATTTATTTAAACAGGTAACTCTGTAAATGACTAACTTGAAGGGATTTACTAATCATCACTACAGAAATGCTACCAATTGCCAATGTGCCTCTCACCCTGAATCACAAAATTAAAGTGCACCTAGTGTGCACCCAACTTTAAGTACTATTTTTGCTGTACATAATTAATGAGATTCACTAAAATTCAAGTTTTTGGAAGGCCATTCACACACTTCCACGTAAATTGGCTTCATGTACTGAAACACCCAAGTGTGCTGCATAAACACCCAGTAGGTATAAATAAATGGTACCATGTGTGGCATGTGCCTGTTATCTTCCAATAATCTGATAACATGACATCAACACCACTTTCAAATATTGATTTTGATACACTTACTGATCAGACAATTGATAACTGTGAACCAAGAGGTACCTCAGTCAGCATTTCTCTGTGTTTCTACTTTCAAGACTTCAACTCGAGGATCCTGAAAGCTACTTTGAGAAGGCTGAGACTTGTCCATGCGCCCCACTGGACATACAAGGAGACAACCCAAATTTTACTGTTTACAGTGGATTAGAACACAGGATGAGAGCCAGACCCAGGAACTTTGCATGATTGACATATGGAACTGGATTGCAAGGAAGCATCGACAGAGGATGGTGGGCTACCAAACTGGAGTGCAGGTTCCCCTCTGCTATGATGTTCTGCACTGAAGTGGTGCAAAGGAGCTTTGAAGGAGGGTCGCTGAGGTGTGGAGGCAGCCTGAAGATCCCTACAGTAAGTGTCAATATTCTATGCATACCTGAGCACTGGTGCAGATTTTACAGATATTTCTGTATCCAGTATATATCAGATAGATGTTTTTATAAGCAGGTAGTAGTGGCTGTGATGATTAGTTCCTAAAGATAATTAAATGGACTTGCGAAATGCTATCCTCTTAACTGTGGGTTTGATTCCCATGTTGTTAAGTTATTTAATAATGTGCATAATATCCATATGTATGATCTTTATAGAGGCACATATGTTTTACAATATCTAACAAGATAATGTCACATAACTACTGTCCTTGTGCATCACTGATGCCTGTAACACCTAGGTCATAGATGATTGAGCACTTTCTAGTTTTCTGTTTATACTACAGTATCACTTACTACACCAATATACATTGGGATAAAAAAGCATATATAAATGCATTAAATCATTCCTCATAAGAAAGTACACAGACATGTTTATTTAAGGTAAAACGTAACACCCATCTCACTGCTTACACATGTGTTTTCAGTTATGTGTTGATAGCTGTCATTTCTTCACAATAAAATGTCCAATAATTGTTTACAGTTTCTGCATTCATTTGTGCTCCACAGGACTTCTAATAAACACCTGCAGTACATGTTTTTGAAAATTAAGCACGTGCTGAATGCTAGCTTGCCCTGTATGACTACCAACCCACCTGTCAAAATGTTGCCATGTTGTAGGCTCTAATCCATACAGGGGAAACATACATCTGTAACTGTTATCTTGGTTTAATTCACCCATGGCATTTTTTTTTTGAAGAAGCATATTTCAGTACTTGATATTAATGCTTCTGTTGTACATGTTTACAAATACTTGCATTAGTCATTGAAGTTCTACAAATATGCCAGTAATCAGTAATGCTCTGGTAACATAAGCATTCTAACAGTGGGTTTTTAGAGCAGTACCTGTTTGCTTATGAGTAATGCTTGGTGATTGTTAGCTCAACCTGTAAGGCAGCAGAACAGCTTGTATAAATGTTAGCATGCTGTGGGTTCCACTCCACATAGGGGGAAACATATCTCTCTACCTGCTATGGTGATTTAATTTACCCTCACCTGTCACATTTTTTTGAAAAACCATATTCCAGTACTTGATATTAATTTTTATGTTGCGCCTGATTATGAATAAGTGAGATAGTCTTCAAATTCCTATGAATATCCTATGGATATGGCCTTAATCTGTAATGCTCTGATAACATAAGCTTTCTAACCACACAGCTTGGAGAGCAGTAAATGTTTGTGTAGAAAAAGCATGTGCTGGCTGTTAGCCTGGCCTGTAAAAAAAAAAAAGGCCAGTACATGTTACCATGCTGTGTGTTCAAATTCAGTGAAGGGACACATATATCTAAAAGTGTTATCTTGTTTTTATCCACCCATCGCATTTATTGTGAAGAACTCATTTATTCGAAGAAATCCTGTGAATAGATTTGTAATCCGTAACATTCCGTTAACATCAGTTGTTTAACAGCATGGTCAATACAGCATGCTAAATGCTGCTGTATGTCTGAGCAATTCTTGGTTAATATTGTATACTTCATAAAAGTGCTATCAAGGTCTGTTTTCTTATGAAATATTACAGTCAATTCTTGAGTAACATCACCCTCAAGTTCTAAGGGTGTGGGATAGATAGACTACCCTCAAGTTCTAAGGGTGTGGGATGGATAGACTAACAGCTGAAATGCAGAACAGGGAAGACGTATGTATTTTCCTAGTGATGTCCACTTTGGCAAGGAATGTCATGACCCTCACACATGCCTTACCATGTCCATAATGTACAGCAACATGTGTGGTTCTGCTCACAGAAGCTGGATGTTACATGACACTGTCACACTGTCTGAGGAATGTATGTCCCTCATGTACAGAAACTTGCATGTCTCTGTTAACAGAAGCTCTACGATATATGACACTGTTCCACTGTATGCGAAATGCATGTCCCTCATGTACAGCACCTTGTATGGTTCTATTAACAGAAGCCGTATGATACATGCCATTGTCTGAGGAATGTATGTCCCCCGTGTACAGTAACTTGTATGGTTCTGTTCACAGAAGCTCTGTGATACATAACACTTTCCCACTGTCTCATGTTGGATGTTCTCCATTACTGTTAATGTTTTTGAACACAGTGCTGACATGAATGCAACTTTCAATCTTTTTAGCTACATGAGCAGCACATGTTCACACTGAAATCCTAACCCAGGTTCCTTATTAGTAACCCCCAGCCAAATTATATCATAAAATAAAGTATTTTCAGTGCATTCAAAACATGAATTTACAGTTAAGCTGTGTTAGCTTGGCAATTAGCCCTTATGATTAGAGTATAGTACTCCTTGTGGTTGCAAGTTTGAATCTTATGTTCTCCAGTCTGTGTTTTAAGATAACACCTTAATGTAAAAATGTCAACTGTGTATTTTGATTTTTGATCTAATGTTCTTCAGAAATAAATGTCTAGAAACTGTAATGAGAAATGTAAATTACTGTTATCTAAAGAATGCCTTATTCACACATTCTACTTTTTGATTTCAGGGGAGGGGGATCGCAGCAGGAACAGAAATGTGCATTGAGTAGATGCACAGGCTTGATGAGTGGCAGAAGGAGAGAGGTATGCTGATTATTTTTGCTGTTTTGTGAAATTAAATCTTCCCCTATATACAGGCCTGTAGTTTTCAGAATAATATGTATATTGATTAGAATGCAGGAATACCCATCATGCATCAGTGAAGTAAGGGCAATCATAACACTGTAGCTGTGCTTACAACTGTGATTGAAACGTAAATGTTAAACATTCATGTAGCGTTCTCCCATTGTTTCAGCACAGTTATTGAATTGTACTTCACAACCTAAATAATACTTTGGTTGGTATATCTGTCACACGTTGAGGTATTTGTTTTGTGTACAAGTTTAAACACTGAGTGGTGTTTATGATGTTTGGTTTGGCATGTTAGGATGTATTGAGGTGGGTCAAAGGAACTGAGTTTTTGTGTGTAGCCTATTTATGCACACAGTAAATGTGTGTCGGTTGTGTCAGTGTTTGTACTATAGTTTACAGATTGTGTGGCATGTCCGTCATTTCAACGATGGTATTGTTTCAGCTTTCAACACCTTGGGTGTTTTTGTAAAAACCCCGTTATAGCATTGGGTTGCTGATACGTGAGCAGACACACATCTTATTGTAGCAGCTCATATTCAGCACACACTGCATGTTAACATTGGTATTGTATTTGTCGCCATCGCAGTTTATATAGTAATAAGTTGTAGCCTAGGTTTATTGGCACTTGAGTAGATGCACATTTGATTGCAGTAGTTCATCGTCACCAAAGCACATTTTAGATTTTTCAGGCTGCCGATTGCTAATACTTTTTGGAGATAATGCATGCAGTTGTACACATACAATATTGTTAATAACAGATATATTAGATGCTCACACACCAACAGCCATGCTGATTGAACATGTCACATTCTGTTTACTGTTGTATTCATTATATTGATGTGTGTTCAGACAATTATCATACTGCCTATCTTAAATGTTTGTCATATGGCTTGCCTATTGTTCACAATATTGTCTTATCACTTTCTCCTCATTTTATAAATGACAATTCGTGGTTGAGCAGATAAATCATTGAATGTATACAGTATAATCTGTTTATTCGAGCATTCATACATTCTTACAAAGCTAATGACTTGGGTCTATCCCACATTTTTCCACAGCTGAAATATTAATATCATTCCTAAAAATTAATAACTGCCTCTGTATTGTAGTCCTATATATCTCTCCAGGAAATAACATCACATATTAGAAGTAATCCTAGCCTGGACAGCAAACAATATTAAAAAATGAAATAATCATTTTGGGCAATGTAAATATTAACTGACTAGATATATCACACCACCATCCTTCCTCCAATATTAACTTATATAACTATTCCCACCTAATTACCAATATAACTACACCCAACAAAAACAATGACACTGGTACAATGTTGGACTGGACTATGGTCTCTGACTCAAATAGAATCTTTGCTACAGGGACACTCACAAATAGTGTTAATGACCACTTACCTGCCTTTATTCTATGTAAAACCACTCCAACGCTAAGTAAACACCAGTATAAACAAACGAAAGACTTATCCCACTTCTGCCCAACCACCCATGCATCAACTGGTATGCACTAAAAGTCCTTCTCCTCATTAAGGCTGTCATGTTCTTCAGCTCAGCATTTCTCAAGATACTAAACAATCTAGCTCCACTCTGAAAAAAGAGAGTAAAAACTAATAAGTTGGTAGCTAATGCATACAATACGTCCTTTTACTTATTTTACTTGTGTGCTACCCAGCTTAGATTTTTCACATCCATGTACACAACCTGCTATATTTATTATGCTGTACTTTTACATTTTTTAATATATTATTACATGTCATTGGTGTATATATGTATACATATAAACCTTGTTTTCAAGTCCATTCCATTTATAGCACTGCCAGACATACATGCACATCATCACCTGGGTGCTGCCTTTGACATGACATATATGTGTAATGTACACACATTCCATTACACATTCATTTGGGTTAAGTACATCATCACCTGGGTGCTGCCTTTGACATGACATATATGTGTAATGTATGCACATTCCATTACACATTTGTTTGGGTTAAGTACATCATCACCTGGGTGCTGCCTTTGACGTGACATATATGTGTAATGTATACACATTCCATTACACATTTGTTTGGGTTAAGTACATCATCACCTGGGTGTTGCCTTTGACATGACATATATGTGTAATGTATACACATTCCATTACAGATTTGTTTGGGTTAAGTACATCATCACCTGGGTGCTGCCTTTGACGTGACATATATGTGTAATGTACACACATTCCATTACACATTTGTTTGGGTTAAGTACATCATCACCTGGGTGCTGCCTTCGACATGACATATATGTGTAATGTATGCACATTCCATTACACATTTGTTTGGGTTAAGTACACCATCACCTGGGTGCTGCCTTTGACATGACATATATGTGTAATGTATGCACATTCCATTACACATTTGTTTGGGTTAAGTACATCATTACCTGGGTGCTGCCTTTGACATGACATGTCTGTGTAATGTATGCACATTCCATTACACATTTGTTTGGGTTAAGTACATCATCACCTGGGTGTTGCCTTTGACATGACATATATGTGTAATGTATACACATTCCATTACACATTTGTTTGGGTTAAGTACATCACCTGGGTGTTGCCTTTGACATGACATATATGTGTAATGTATACACATTCCATTACACATTTGTTTGGGTTAAGTACATCATCACCTGGGTGCTGCCTTTGACATGACATATATGTGTAATGTATGCACATTCCATTACACATTTGTTTGGGTTAAGTACATCATCACCTGGGTGCTGCCTTTGACATGACATGTATGTGTAATGTATGCACATCCCATTACACATTTGTTTGGGTTAAGAACATCATCACCTGGGTGCTGCCTTTGACATGACATATATGTGTAATGTATACACATTCCATTACACATTTGTTTGGGTTAAGTACATCATCACCTGGGTGCTGCCGTTGACATGACATATATGTGCAATGTATGCTCATTCCATTACACATTTGTTTGGGTTAAGTACATCATCACCTGGGTGCTGCCTTCGACATGACATATATGTGTAATGTACACACATTCCATTACACATTTGTTTGGGTTAAGTACATCATCACCTGGGTGCTCCCTTTGACATGACATATATGTGTAATGTATACACATTCCATTACACATTTGTTTGGGTTAAGTACATCATCACCTGGGTGCTGCCTTTGACATGACATGTATGTGTAATGTATGCACATTCCATTACACATTTGTTTGGGTTAAGTACATCATCACCTGGGTGTTGCCTTTGACATGACATATATGTGTAATGTACACACATTCCATTACACATTTGTTTGGGTTAAGTACATCATCACCTGGGTGCTGCCTTTGACATGACATATATGTGTAATGTATACACATTCCATTACACATTTGTTTGGGTTAAGTACACCATCACCTGGGTGCTGCCTTTGACATGACATATATGTGTAATGTGTACACATTCCATTACACATTTGTTTGGGTTAAGTACATCACCTGGGTGTTGCCTTTGACATGACATATATGTGTAATGTATGCACATTCCATTACACATTTGTTTGGGTTAAGTACACCATCACCTGGGTGCTGCCTTTGACATGACATATATGTGTAATGTGTACACATTCCATTACACATTTGTTTGGGTTAAGTACATCACCTGGGTGCTGCCTTTGACATGACATATATGTGTAATGTATACACATTCCATTTGTTTGGGTTAAGTACATCATCACCTAAGTGCTGCCTTTGACATGACATATACGTGTAATGTATACACATTCCATTACACATTTGTTTGGGTTAAGTACATCATCATCTGGGTGCTGCCTTTGACATGACATATATGTGTAATGTATACACATTTCATTACACATTCGATTAGGTTAGGTACATCATCATCTGGGTGCTGCCTTTGACATGACATATATGTGTAATGTATACACATTCCATTACACATTTGTTTGGGTTAAGTACATCATCACTTGGGTGTTGCCTTTGACATGACATATATGTGTAATTTATACACATTCCATTACACATTTGTTTGGGTTAAGTACATCATCACCTGGGTGCTGCCTTTGACAAGACATATATGTGCAAAGTATACACATTCCATTACACATTTGTTTGGGTTAAGTACATCATCACCTGGGTGCTGCCTTTGACATGACATATATGTGTAATGTATACACATTCCATTACACATTTGTTTGGGTTAAGTACATCATCACCTGGGTGCTGCCTTTGACATGACATATATGTGTAATGTACACACATTCCATTACTCATTAGTTTGGGTTAAGTACATCATCACCTGGGTGTTGCCTTTGACATGACATATATGTGTAATGTATACACATTCCATTACACATTTGTTTGGGTTAAGTACATCATCACCTGGGTGCCGCCTTTGACATGACATATATGTGTAATGTATACACATTCCATTACACATTTGTTTGGGTTAAATACATCATCACCTGGGTGTTGCCTTTGACATGACATATATGTGTAATGTATACACATTCCATTACACATTTGTTTGGGTTAAGTACATCACCTGGGTGCTGCCTTTGACATGACATGTATGTGTAATGTATGCACATTCCATTACACATTTGTTTGGGTTAAGTACATCATCACCTGGGTGTTGCCTTTGACATGACATGTATGTGTAATGTATACACATTCCATTACACATTTGTTTGGGTTAAGTACATCATCACCTGGGTGCTGCCTTTGACGTGACATATATGTGTAATGTATACACATTCCATTACACATTTGTTTGGGTTAAGTACATCATCACCTGGGTGCTGCCTTCGACATGACATATATGTGTAATGTATACACATTCCATTACACATTTGTTTGGGTTAAGTACATCATCACCTAAGTGCTGCCTTTGACATGACATATATGTGTAATGTATACACATTCCATTACACATATGTTTGGGTTAAGTACATCATCACCTGGGTGTTGCCTTTGACATGACATATATGTGTAATGTATACACATTCCATTACGCATTTGTTTGGGTTAAGTACATCATCACCTGGGTGCTGCCTTTGACATGACATATATGTGTAATGTATACACATTCCATTACACATTAGTTTGGGTTAAGTACATCATCACCTGGGTGCTGCCTTTGACATGACATATATGTGTAATGTATACACATTCCATTACACATTTGTTTGGGTTAAGTACATCATCACCTGGGTGTTGCCTTTGACATGACATATATGTGTAATGTATACACATTCCATTACTCATTTATTTGGGTTAAGTACACCTACTTTTGTATGTAGCAGCCTTTGTTGCTCTTCTGCAATACTTCTGTGTGGCACTGTGCTTGATTGTTCACCTTTCACATGCATAGTTGTAGGTTTGGTTCTATCCTATGGTAGAATTATCTGCCATTCTTAAACCTACATTTGCTCATCTGTGATGTTGCTTGGCTTACACCTGCACTGCTGAAGGACTAATTGGATATTTGTATATTTAGCCAATGTGTAGTGTGAACTTACCCTAGAACACACATCTACCATTGGTCATACACATTCACATATGACTGCCATACAGTTTGTGACATGTTGTACCATGATAGTGCATAGGTAAATGTGTTCTTCTACATTTCAACGAAGCTGGTTTGCATCCCCACCCTGTTTGACAACTTTCCATTGCCCATGTTGTACAGTGTGCTGCCTATGTAGCTTACCTGTCCGTACTTTTTGTCTTGTGTTGTTCTGTTTGTTCTATAGGTAGAACTGCCATGATGAACCTTCTCCTCCTCCTCTCTCCCTATGTTTACCTTTTCTTCTATTCTTAAAATAATGAGGTCTATTCCCACCAAAAAAAAAAAAATGCCCATGCCCCTCTGACTTTCTCTCAGATTTTCCTATTCATGCATCCATCTTGTGTGTACCCCTTCTTTACCCATACCGCACATCGTGTTTTCTATTTTCCACTTTTCTTAGGTGTGTGTGTGTTACTTGTGCTCCCCACACAAGCCCTGAACCCACTGTTAGCAAATGGTAGCTACTGTGATGTTTATAGGTTCATAGGTTCATAGGTTCATAGGTATTTACTAGGCTAACAACCACAAGGGCCTTTTTAAGCCTAAACATGAATCCCAAATCTAGGAACAGTTATGGTACCCTTGATAAGTGTAAGCTGGGGCTTGGGAGGTGAAACATTTACAAGCAGGGTCCAGGGAAATGAGCCATTTATAGAGAAGTTGTGTCCATTACAAACATAGGTGCCAAGCCAGGGATGAATTTCCTGTTCCCCATCCAATTGTCCAAGTTACACTTGATTGTGTTAGAGAGGAGCTCTGCATCACATGGATGGACAGCCTGTTCCAGAGAAAGGGCAGCTTCTGGAATAAATGCCTGTCTCTCTAGCATGTCCCTTTTATAACCCAGGCAAGGTTTAAGTCTTTAAAATCATTAATTCTGGTGTTGTTTGTTTTGTGGATATGCAGGAGATCCATCAGAGTGGGGTCTGACAAAGCCTTGCATGCCAGGCATAGATCTCCTCTCAACAGCCTGTAGGAGACAGAATACAGGGATATGGCCTTGAGGTGGTCTGCAAGGGACATGTTACTTACACCCTGTATTCTTTAGTGAGGAACCTCTGTGGACATTGCAGTTGCTGGATATGCCTGGTTGGGTACATACCAAAGGGGGCATTGTATTCATTAATAGGTCTGATGAATGTCGAATACTATGGAACAATGACATCCTTTGACCTAGATGCAATACTTTTGTTTATAAGTTGCACAATACAGAATGATTTCCTCACTACCATAGATATGTAATGGTCAAAGACTAGATTACTGTCTGTGTCCCCTCAAGTCCCTGACTACTATGTCAGCTCTAAGATGTATGTTGTCAATATGATAGTTACCAGGGGTGGATGACTTCTTGAAGGACACAATTATGCGTTAATTACATTTAGTTTTAGTCCATGGCTCTGACACCAGTTGTTTGCCTGTTTCAGCCCTTCCTGGAGAACATTTGTGTTGGTTTGCAATTCAGTGACAGCTCCTTATTTGGAATAATCAACACATTTAGTTAGCCAGAGGCCAGTGACATTGGTGTTGACTTCAGAGAAGTAAATGTCAAAAAGGAATGGTCCCAGGACCAATCCCTGAGGGATTCTAATTGTGACTGGCCTCTTTATAGAGGTTGATTCTCCAGTTTTAACTTCCGGGGTTCTGTCTGTGAGCCAGCTGGCTATCCACCAGGTGACAGACATGTTTGTACCTAACCTCTTATGTTTGCCAACAATGTCCAAGTAGGGTATTGCGTTGAATGCCTTGGCTAGGTCAAGGTAGGCAGTGTAAACCATTTGCACTCATCCTTTGCTTTGGCGACCCCCTCAAAGAAGTCCACCAGGGTCAGTAGGCATGACCCCCCCCCCCCTTGATGAAAGCAAACTGAGTTGAGTCCAGTGTCTGGAGGTTTCCTGTGACATTATTGATCATTTCCATGATAATTCTTTCTAAGGCATTACATATGAGACTAGTGAGACTTATGGGTCCGTAGTTGCCAGGGTCTGTAGATGACCCACCTTTGTACAGAGGGACGACTGTTGCTATTTTCCATTCCTGAGAAATGAACCCTGATTGGAGGCTATAGTTAAATAGTAATTCCAGATGGCCTGATAGGTCATGCTTCTTTAGAAGGCATCCTGGGATATTGTCTGGGCCCATTAATGCGGTGTTCTTGACCTTAGAGAGAGCATTAAAGATCTGTTCCCTAATGATAACAAGGGGAGTTATGTTTGATGTTATTTCCTAAGGAAAGCTTGAGAGGGAGATAGAGGTAAAGTTGGAACTGAATTTTTCAGCCAGTAGGTCTGATATATCTTTTTGCTCAGTATCGGTGGTTCCATTTACAATGAGCTCTGCACACAATTGTGTATTGCCTTTGAGGTTGCAGACATAGCTAAAGAATGCCTTGTGGCTGTCCTTGGCCTAGGAGGACAAATTTACCTCAAATTTGGCTTTGGTAGATTTTATTTGCCCTCTGGGTTGTTTGTTTAGTTTTCGAATGCTTTTATCTTGCCGGGTGCTGCAACTTCCTATTTGTTGTGGCCATGATTGTCCTTTGCCTTCAATTTTTTTATCAGAATATTTACGGATTCCAGTAGAATCCATAAGTCCAAGCCAACATATTTTATTATTACATGTATTATGGAGGTATACATAGCTGTCTCTGCATTTACTGTAAATAGTGCTGTCAGTATATGTCTATATTACAAATGGTATTGCAGCTTTGAAGCACATATTTTATATTAATGGATGAATTACAGAACTATCCGTAGTTGTCTGAGATGCTTCTGTGTCTGTTTCTGATAATGCATGTCAGAAATGCCATGCAGCTTACACTGGGATAGTTGGCGTTTTTAATTCTTTTTTTATTTTTCTAGGTCTCATAACAGAGTCCTTTATATTTTGTAGTTGTCCTTAACCTCACTGTACAGATTCTGCTATATATATGTCTGTATAACTATCAGAGTGCTTGCATTGTGACCATCTTTCCATAACTTTGTTACTGTACAACTTGATTGGGCAACCATTTCTGATACTTATGTATTACTTTCACATTTCTACTGTGTGATTTTCATAATGCAGTACTCCACTGTGTGATCATATATTCTGAGCTCCTTGCTGTACGTTTATATATTACAACATTACTCCCACATGTCATGCTGATATTGACTTAATGCACATGATTCTGCGAGCTTTATAATTTACCTAATATAACAGAATTCAAAAGATATACTTTTTCATAAATGAAAGTCTAAATGTTTACCAATAATCACATGTATGCTTGACATTTCCTGTTATAGTCTTTCACTGTAAATCTACAATATCTTGCTTTCTAAATCTGATTCCTAATATGCTTAATTCTTGCATATTGAGATCAATTTATTTTATTTTTCCATCATATCCCAATACTTTACTTTTTTCATTTATTTAAGTGCTCTATGACTACTTTCATTCCATTCAACTGTCTAGTGATTGAAATCTTATGACCACATTATAGTTATCTCGATTCCTTCTTTTGTATTGAAATCTTATGACCACATTATAGTTATCTCGATTCCTTCTTTTGTATTGAAATCTTATGACCACATTATAGTTATCTCGATTTCTTCTTTTGTATTGAAATCTTATGACCACATTATAGTTATCTCGATTTCTTCTTTTGTATTGAAATCTTATGACCACATTATAGTTATCTCGATTTCTTCTTTTGTATTGAAATCTTATGACCACATTATAGTTATCTCGATTTCTTCTTTTGTATTGAAATCTTATGACCACATTATAGTTATCTCGATTTCTTCTTTTGTATTGAAATCTTATGACCACATTATAGTTATCTCGATTTCTTCTTTTGTATTGAAATCTTATGACCACATTATAGTTATCTCGATTTCTTCTTTTGTATTGAAATCTTATGACCACATTATAGTTATCTCGATTCCTTCTTTTGTATTGAAATCTTATGACCACATTATAGTTATCTCGATTCCTTCTTTTGTATTGAAATCTTATGACCACATTATAGTTATCTCGATTCCTTCTTTTGTATTGAAATCTTATGACCACATTATAGTTATCTCGATTCCTTCTTTTGTATTGAAATCTTATGACCACATTATAGTTATCTCGATTCCTTCTTTTGTATTGAAATCTTATGACCACATTATAGTTATCTCGATTCCTTCTTTTGTATTGAAATCTTATGACCACATTATAGTTATCTCGATTCCTTCTTTTGTATTGAAATCTTATGACTACATTATAGTTATCTCGATTCCTTCTTTTGTATTGAAATCTTATGACTACATTATAGTTATCTCGATTCCTTCTTTTGTATTGAAATCTTATGACCACATTATAGTTATCTCGATTCCTTCTTTTGTATTGAAATCTTATGACCACATTATAGTTATCTCGATTCCTTCTTTTGTATTGAAATCTTATGACCACATTATAGTTATCTCGATTCCTTCTTTTGTATTGAAATCTTATGACTACATTATAGTTATCTCGATTCCTTCTTTTGTATTGAAATCTTATGACTACATTATAGTTATCTCGATTCCTTCTTTTGTATTGAAATCTTATGACCACATTATAGTTATCTCGATTCCTTCTTTTGTATTGAAATCTTATGACCACATTATAGTTATCTCGATTCCTTCTTTTGTATTGAAATCTTATGACCACATTATAGTTATCTCGATTCCTTCTTTTGTATTGAAATCTTATGACCACATTATAGTTATCTCGATTCCTTCTTTTGTATTGAAATCTTATGACTACATTATAGTTATCTCGATTCCTTCTTTTGTATTGAAATCTTATGACCACATTATAGTTATCTCGATTCCTTCTTTTGTATTGAAATCTTATGACCACATTATAGTTATCTCGATTCCTTCTTTTGTATTGAAATCTTATGACCACATTATAGTTATCTCGATTCCTTCTTTTGTATTGAAATCTTATGACTACATTATAGTTATCTCGATTCCTTCTTTTGTATTGAAATCTTATGACTACATTATAGTTATCTCGATTCCTTCTTTTGTATTGAAATCTTATGACCACATTATAGTTATCTCGATTCCTTCTTTTGTATTGAAATCTTATGACCACATTATAGTTATCTCGATTTCTTCTTTTGTCACAAGACTTACATTTTTAACTCTTGATTTAATATGGCTTACCACATTCATTATTAATGCAAATATTGTGCTACTCAAAGGACAGCCTTGTCTTATTCCTCTGATAATATTTACTTCCTCACTTAATCAAGCTGCAATGAATATTTCAGTTTATGAAGTCTACATGCATTCCTTAGCTTATCACTTATAGTATAAGATTTTAATATATCGCATAAAGTTCCATTTTGCTTAGTTTCAAAAGCTTTACTTAAGTCTCCTGCCAAGACACATACCTCTTCTCATCCATTCAAAATGCCATCTACAAATCCTCTAATAACCATTAATATTTCTAAACATCATCTACTTTTAACACTGTATACTGTATCTTGTAAGTACACAATTTTTACTTCTATTCTATTTTGTATAATTTTCATAAACATGTTATAATATATTTTATTCAGTACTATAGGCCTCCAATGTTTTATTTTGTTTCTTTCACCTTTTTTCATATAATTTTAAATATCCCACTACATAATTTCTTATTGTATTGTTTATTGACATTTGATTACTGGGAAAGTCTGATTGGGTAGAAACCCATTTTCAGTGGAGATCTGGGGAGAAAAGCTCCAAATTATTATAAAACATTTCAAGCATAATAATTTTACACTCTTCAAAAATAAAACAAAAAAACACTTGCAGTTTAAATAATTATACCAAATTAGTCATAATATAAAACTATTGGTTAAGAATCAATATAACTACAATCATTTAATATATAGGGAAATTTAGGCAGTTTCCACAGAAACTAAAGGTAAGGTAGTTTAATACGACCAGGAATCACAATATGAAGTGAGGTAAAAACAGGCTTATGGTATATTTTATGAGAAAGTCAGGAAAGAGAATTTGATAAAAGTAAAGAAGTAAGTGAAGAAGGGAGAGTAAGGAGATATAAGGAATGAAAAGGTACTTGTTCACATTTAGGGATATATTTTATCCTAGTTTTGAGTAAGAACAGAACTAGATTTTAGCTAGGAAGTCTTTCATAGTGGCTTTGAAAGGTGGGAGGGAGGGTATTGACCTGATGGATACAGGTATGGAGTACTAGGCCTTAATAATTTGTACAAGTACAGACAATGCCCAGCAGATTTGATATGTTTGTAGGCAGGAGTTTGTGGTCACTGGATCGCAATGACCAACTGGGAAAATAGTTGTGTAGAATGTTTTTTAGCGCTGGACAAGCAGATAAATGCTGGATAATTTTATATGTGGTAAAAAGCTGAGTATATGTTAGTTGACCAGGCAGTTCAAACCAATTTAGCCTTTTCAGTGCTACATAGGAGAGGGTTCTAGAAGGGGTATTTGCTGTAGATTTTATAGCATTGCTCATGTTTTTATTTTTGTGAAGCCCAGAGGTTAGTAAGGATGGGCATGCCATAAAGAAGGTCAGGAGGAGATAAGTAGTGACACGTGTATTTAGCTGTGTCTGTGAGAACATTTTTGGCTCTGTAAAGCGTCCCTAGTTTTCAATGAGTTATGCAATTTTGTAAAGTAGGTCAAATGCAAGATATCATCCAGTATTACCCCTGGTAATTTGCTAAGAGAGGTAACTTCAATCGTTGTATTATCAAGGGAGAGGACTTTAAATGTTTGTTCATAAGGGGGTTATTTGGGGAAAAACATTGCAGTTTGGTCTTTTTTGGATTGTGAATTATAAAGTCATGTTTCAGTGGTTGTTAAAGCTTCTTGAGTAATATTTTGGAGGTGTACCATTTTGTCAGATGTGCAAATGAGAGCAGAATCATCTGTGTATTGTATTAGGGTGGCCTGTTGTGTGAATGTATAGAGATTGTTGGTGAAAATGTTAAAGAAGAGGGGACCAAGGACAAAGCCTTGTGGTACACCAGTGGTGACTGGGAGGTAAGGACAGAGCATGGAGCAGCATTTTACTGACTGATACCTATTGGACAGGTAGCTTTTGAACCACAGGAGGGTGGGCTAAGAGTGACCTAGAGAGGAAATTCGAAGTAGACGTTTGCTGTGACAAGCTTTGTCGAAGGCTTTAGACAAGTCTGTAAATAAGGAAGAGACTAGTTGTCATTATCTCTAGCTTTATTGACAATATCTATACAGGTTAGAAAGACAGTACTAGTACTATAGGAAGGATGGAAGCCGTACTTTGTAAGGGATAGGAGTTTTTCCTGCATGAGATAGTCTAGAAATTGTTTTTGCATGCATTTGTCAAGTATTTTGGTAAGAGGAAATAAGATTGCTATAGGTATGCAGTTATTAATGTATGTTGAATTTATTCCATTGTGCAGAGGTAAATGTGTGACTTTTTCCAAAGAGAAGAAATGTGGGATTCCTGGATTGACCTTTTTATAGGGATTGAGACAGAATAGGCAATGCTACCGCCTGCTGTTTTTAGGTATTCACTTAGAAGGTCATCAACTGAGGAAAAGCACAATTTAAGTTTGTTTAAAAGGAGTTTTACGTAGGTTGTGGGCACAGGTTTGAAGATGAAAGCGGATGTGGTGCTATGTGGCTGTTGGGCAGGGTTTGGAATAGATATTGTGAAATCTTTGGTTAGAGAATGCTATACTAACTACAAAATAAGAGTTGAACTATATTGCAGTTTTGAGTGGTGAGTTATCCGGAGACAGGTTTGTGTTGAATTATTGGCTGGGATGTAAGGTTTCTTTAATGGATGTCCCATTTTTTTAGGGTTGCATTTAATATTATTTTTTAAGTTATTATAGTATAGTTTTTGTCTTTATTTGTTTTGTAGTGCTATCATGAAGCATTCTGAAGTTTTGAAGATATTCGGGTGTTTTGTATTTCTACCGTTCTTTCCATGCTATTTCTGTATCCTACATTAGCATTCTACACTTTTTGGATAGCCAAATTGCATTATTTGTTTTAGTCTCTTTTTTTGCTAGAAAATGCAAGGCTATTTAGGATAGTTGCAAAAATGTAATTTAATTCATTTACAGCATCATCTAAGGGGAGGATTTTTAGGAAGTACCAGTTAATAGATGATAGTGTAGTGATGAACATTTCTAGGTAAAACTTGGAAGGCTTGTATGTTGTTTTATAAATATGATATTTAATTGGATGTGTGAGATGTCTGGTTGTAGAGGTTGGGTGATGATCACTGACAGAGTCTGACAATACATCTGTGGTGGTGCATTTGCTACGGTCTGATACTAGGATCCATTGTAATAAAGAATTTGATGTCTTATAATGTGTGGGACTGTTAATTGTGTGAAACCAGAGAAGTTCTTGCTAGACGTTTGAGAGTTAGAGTTTATATCAAGCCAGTTGATATTCACATCACTTAATAATATTTTTATTGTGGAAATGCTATAGATATCCAATGTAGGATATCTTCCAGTATACCTGTATTATCACCGGAGGGGGGGGGGTGTGAAGGATTTGTTTATAATTGTTTATTTTGAGGAAAGTAATAAGAAACTGAATTTTGGTGTTGGTTTGTTGTAAGTAGAAATGTGGCAGGTGTTGGGAAATATTAAAGCAATACCACCAGAGTGGCAGATCCAGGAATTTGCAAAGGGGGGGGGCACAGTCTGGTTAATTGACTACTGGGTGAAAGCGGGAAAGTGGGACACTGGGTTTGGTGGTTGTGCAAAGATTATCTTAAGAAGCTCTGACATCACGTGTGGAAAGACATCAATTTACATTCAGTTACACATGATTTTGCTGTGGATGTGGTAGCAGAAATAGGTCATTCCTGTACAGATAGTACAAATATTTTCAATGCATGTCTGAAGAATACGATTTTTATATCTATGAAGCTATTAAGTAGCACAGATCCTGGTTTCTAATAAAACAATACTTTTACTAAAAATGCTCAACTTCTGTGCTATACACAAGGAGATAACTAGTTGAATTGTATAGGTCCTTCTCCGTTACATAAAAATATTGCAAAAATAAATGAGGAGGATGATAAAACCATTAAAATGGAAAAGAAATGGAAATATTAAGAAGGCAAAATGAAAAAAAGAACATCAAGTATTGATAAATGGTGCAAGAATAAAGAATATAAAATCAGAAACATGAGATATGAAAGACACTCTAAAAGTAGTATCTGTTAGTGAGCAAAATTAAAAGGAGTGCCATATTGGTAACTGATGCTGTTTGTATTCATTTTTAGATATAGATTTCAAGGGAAATGATGCATATACACAAAAAGAGATGGGTGTGGAAACCACAATTGACTATGAGAGGGTGTGAAGATCTAGTTTTTCCAGACAGGATAATGAATGAAAGAAATACTTTTTTTCTGAACAGGGTGTGAGAGCAGAAATTATTACAAACCATAGGAATCTATGGGGCAAAGTGTTGAACAGAATCTAGCTACAATTAACATCAAAATATCCAAAGTGTAGTGAAATGAGTTAACTTAACTGGACATACCAGTCTCCAATGTGCCGTGAAGCCTGTTCCAGTGAATTATCAAGGCAAGGCAAGACATTGAACCATATCTTGTACCAAACTTTGACAGACACACCCTATATGATTCTATTACATAAAAAATAAGGGCAGGTCAGTATATCCGCAAAAGACATATGACTAGTGGGATGCCCCTAATCAGCACTTCAATCAACATTTAAAATTTATTACTTTCCAATGCAAAAAAATCAATGTCACTGATATTGTTATAACTAGAATCCAACATGAAAAAATGTAGAGATTTTAGACAAATCGTGGAACAATCAATTAAAGGAAAGGCAAAACTGATACAAAAGAAATAATCTTACTCAGATAATAAATTACTGTTGTGATTGGAAAGGTGGTGATGACAACTAAAAATTGAAAAGTGACAGTTAAACTAATGAAGAAGTCCACTTCATGCAATGGGAAACAATGCGGTACAGTAAACTGCATAAACAGTCGAGGATTTACAACACATTTGGAATCAGTATTTATAAACGCAAATAAATGGAAACAGTAAGAAAAAAATTATAAGTTTTAACCATACAAAACAAATTTATTACAGTAAATTACAAAGAAAGTCTTAATACAGAACTCACAAGGCATTCCCTTCCCCCAACAAACTCTAGCACAAAGTTCTGCCAATGTCATTACAGTAAAGAAACATGATCTCAAAAGTTGAGGTCTTCATTACTTCAAGAAAAAAATATAAGTGTTATAATATGCAAAATAAACAAAAAGAATACAAGCACATCTGGGGTACACTTTGAGATCAAACAGATACAAAACACTGCAGTATCATCCCAAAAATATCATTGGTATACTCACTGCCAACCATTAGTCACAATCTAAAAAAGAGATTACTTAACTTTAAAATAGACATGATTCTTCACTTAATGAGCTACACTGTAACCCAAACTAGCACCTGGACGTAAACGATATGACCCCTACCCATTGTGAGTTACTACCTGGCACTGAGCCAGCAGGTTCCCAGGGCAATATATCAATGTACACCAGATCCCCCTCCCCTGCTTTTTTTCCCTCCTCATGTGCATGACTATGGTATCTATCTTATTCCTCTGAGTCCCACCTTAAGTTTCCACTGTGACTACACCCAGCTCCCCTTATTTCCATACCACCCACCCCCATAAGGGTACATAAACAAGGTCCTAGCTGGGAATCGAACTTTTACACTCAGAGTTTTGATTGTTCAGCACTCACAAAATAGTGATCGACTGCAGTAAAGTGAACAGAACTCCTACCCTGGTTTATATCTCTCGGAGCAACATGACTGCTAAGCTTTATTACGTTCTGTATTCGTCTTTCTTAAATCAGAATCAAAGCTTTCTTTCCATCAGTTACATACGTGAAGCCTACATCAAACTTTAATTGTCAATAGAAACAATGGACTGTGTTTCTGTTCACTTCTTTAAATAGTGCATTATTCATGGCATAGATGCTTACAGTGACACTTAACTTGGAAGGTCTGCTAGAAGAAGAAACATAACCGGCCTTCAAGTAATACCACGGAAGAGAGAAATCATAGACTGCTCCAGTTTATTCTCAAATTCTTTTTGCAAATAAGTTATAATTTTGGAAATGAATGCAGTTAATTTAATTTAGTGATTTGTAATGTTATATATATCTGGTGCAGACTAAAACATTGTCTGCAAAAGAAAAAAGCTCCATGAAGTTTTTAGAAATGCCTGTAGTTATGATGGTTAATAGTGTTACAGCAGTGAGGAACTCTGAGAATGTCCAAGATGAAATGTTACTAGGAGATATATCAGGCGAAGAAACTTGGATGGCAGTCTTTGAATGAGGAATAGAAAACTATTGCTGACATGAAAGAAAGAGAGAGATGCAGCTCTGGAATTATATGCCCAGCAGATGTCAAATACAGGTGTTATGGCACGCACATCTACAGCAAGTTATATATAATGGCAACCACAAATACCGTACAGGCTTAAAATTTATAAGCTCTACACCCCTGTAGGCTACTCCAATGGAGCTCTGGATGGTTTACCACGATTTTTTAAAAATCCGTGGCTGGCATTTGAAAAGGACAGAACACAGTTAGAGCTTTGCAGTTTTGGCTTCATTCCTTCAACTAAAGAAGTAAAAATTCCAAGCTTCACATGTGACTCTATTGAGTTTGTTTTGAAATGTACTAGTATAACTTATTTTCTTCTGATTTTCAGGTATTGTTTTAAGAATCGTGACCTCTATGGCAATCTACCACATAAATCAGTAAAAGAACTGCATGGTTGTAAAAACATAGTCGGAATAAGCTGATGCATAGGAAACATAGCTCTCAGTCTCAACCTTCAATCTCCAAATTCAAGAATGCCAGCCATAAGCGTGAGTGTGTGATTGAGTGAGAGAGAGAAAGACAGAGAAATCTTGGTATGTATGCTGTTTTACCCAAATCATAATCTGTATGGGGATGAGAAGGAAACCAAAGCAAGGTAGTAACACTGAAAGAAAAGAACATAGTCCACATTTATCAGAGAAATCCCTTGTGAGAAGGAGTTGCGTTAAAAGAAATGGAGAAGGAAGTTAAAAGTTTAAAAATGAAATTTGATGCCATATAAAGAAAAGTCTAATCTAATATTAATTTACAGTGGAATTACAATTAATAGGGACAGCTCCATGACTATATCACAATGAAAAGCATGTTTTATCTCTGCCGAGGCAAGCATAACTCTCAACCAATCAGGGACAAATTTCTAAAGAAACAAAAAAAAAAAAAAAACAATACTGCAAAATCACAACGAAGACTCTGCATGATAATTATGTTATAAGCGCGCTAAATGCAGCACTTTCTGAACTGTACCACTTCTTTGGCGCCTTGAAAATAATTAAATTAAATTGGTACTTTAGTGAAAATTAGCAAATTTACCACAATGCAGATCACTCACACTGGAAGAACAGTTTCAAAGTCTTTTGTCTGGCTGGTTTTAAATTGTCTTGAATAGACAGAAGGTTAAGTAAATAAACTTTTACTCACAACGATTATCACAGCTTTCACCAACGTGCCTAAATTACAATGGAGATGCAGTTAGAGGATCGTTTTAAAAAAAAGTCATCTGACTGCAACTTCCAATCACATCTTTGATGTACAGTATTAGCCGTGTTGATGACAGGATTCTCTGTAAAACTTGTTTTTTTTTTTTTTGAAATGCAAGTCTAAAAAGGGACCGGCGCTCGCCCCTGCGCCCATGCCTAAATCCACCACTGCACCACCTTTCTTCTTTATACCATTATTCCAGATAATATTATAGCCAGGAGGTATAACTTTAGAGTCATTTATGCTGGGTTCACACCAAGTTTCAATTGCTGATAGAATGTCAGGCTTGCACTGGCTAATCCAGGCATCTAGTTCAGAAGTTTTAGTTTTACGCTTCTAACATTTATTGCAGCACAACTTACATCAGCAGGGCTGGCGATTGGCTCTTGTTGGGTTAGAGAAGTGAGTGGGAGATAATTAACTTTGTGTTCTAAAGTATATCCCCTCCTAGAAGGATTTTAGTATATTGGGGAATCATGCATTCTTGCATTTGGCGAGGATTCTTGCATTTAATTTTGTTTTGATTTGAGTTGAAGTGCAGTTAATCAGCTTATATTTGGAATAAAGGTGAGGCACAATATTAAATAGGTTTGTGCAATGTATAGAGAATGTAAAGAGTAAGTATGGTAGGTCATTGGGAAAGAGTTGGAGAAAGGTGGAAAGATATCATTAAGTCATGGTAGGATAACAGATGACATAGTAGGAGGAAACAAATACAGAATAAGCTGGACAGTGTGCCGTAATTAAATACACAAATCTGGATTGTATAGATGTCAGGTGGTGAGGAAGTAGCACTGAAGAAGGAGACAAAAAGTTACAGGGCAGTAGGAGATTTTATTTGTTTATTTGTTTATTTATTTATTTGACATTTGTTTACCGGGAAAGTCCAACTAGGTATGAATCCATTTTTACCAGAGTCCCAGGTAGAAAAGCTCCACAATACACATTAAATAGAATTTAAAAAATGAGCAATGGTTACAAATATTAAGACATTAGCAAAGTAGTACAATTTGTGAATACAATAAAAGAAAATAATAAAAATATAAAGCAAGCAATAAAGTTGACCAACATTATATACAAGAGAGTTCCTAGTGTGCATGCGACATAATGATGCATGAAAAGATTCAGTGATGGTGGACTCTGAGAGCTGGTAGAGGACAGGTAAGGAGAGAAGAAGACTGTTATGGTGTTCTGGTATCTTCTCTGTAATGTAAGAAATAGAGGGGAGTATAAAGATGTGGTTAAAATAAGACGAAATGTGGCTTTATTTGGGAAAAATAAAAGATACAATGTGGAATAGATAGGTACTATTAGAGAAAGTTGTGATTATGAATGGATCTAGTGCAAAGCAGTATGGGAGGGAGACAGTTGGGAATGGGGCTAAAAATTAAATGGAGATGGGGAAGTAGGAAACAAGAAACAGAAGTGCATGTATGGAAGTGGTATGTTCATTTGAGGAGGGGTTGGAGTAAGAGTCACAAGTGAAATGTGTATGCAGAAAGTATAATGTTACGGGGTGGGAATTGGGAGTAGGAAGTATAAACTATACTCAGTTTCATACAGCCTCCTTACAGGTGACCTCTGTCTGGCATACAAAGCAATCTCAGACCCTGCATTGATGGGAATGCTGCATACCCGCAAATCAATCTCCACTCGAGTAACCTGCACGTGCAACCTCAACCTGGTCTGTGACATCAATAGGACTTGATGGTGGAACAGATTTGTGTCCCAAAGACCCCCCTTCTGTGGAATAGACTCCCTTTCCACATCAAGCAGAGTACCTCATTAACACTTTTTAAGTGCAACCTGGATTACTGGATGGGGAACAGAAAATACACCCCTGGGATTCCACCTGTGCCCCTGCTGGACAGGGGTATCAGGTGCTGACCTGTCGGAACATGGGCTAAATTCTTGGCTAGGCTTGTAAGGGCCTCAGGGCCAATAGCTTAGTAACTTCCTAGGAACCTATGATCCTATGTTAGGGAATGGGAATTGGGAATAGTGCAAGGGTGCAAAGTATAGCTATGTGTTCCATCCATAGGTCAAATTATGACTGAGACAATCAATTTATAGCCAATACAAAGCAGTTAACAAGCAATTAACAAAGTAATACAAAGTAAGACAGGTTTTCTATTGTTTCCTGAGGCTGAATAACTGGCATATAGTCTACTGGTCAAGAAAAGGTGGACAGTGACCACCTTAGTAAGAGGCCCTTATAGTGCACAGACTAGCTCACAGTCTTTATATTTAAAACCTGCATTCAACCATTCATGTAACACTTCTATAAATTATCCCTTCTGTTCTATTGTCATATTTTTATACAGTTGATATTCTATTACATCAGGTCCTACTGCTGTTTATAAATTTACTTGCCTTAATATTGTGTCTAGTTCCTCTAATACTATTCTGTTTTCCAAATCCATATTATCTTGATCAGAAAAAGTTTTTACTGTCCATATTTCTGTGTTTCCCTTCTCTTCAAACATTTCTTATATATAATCTACTACTATTTTCATTATACTTTTTGATCTATTTACGTTTATAGCTAGATGTGATGATGTGAGTTAGTGCCAGCTCTGCCAGAGAGAGTAGGTCAGTACATGTGTAACATATACCAGCATAACTAGCTGGAGTTTTGTAAAGAATTTTATGTCATTTGAATATTAAACGGATTTGTACAGATGCTTGTGTTAAAAATGTATTTGTAAAGTCATTTGTATTAAATATGTATCAACCGTGGGTCCTGCTGGACAGAAAATACATATACATATATGTCTGACTGTATTGTTGTTAACTGTTGAAGTATACATATTTTAACAGAGGACACTGGAAGGGAAGGGTTAAGCTCAGCCCAGCTAACCTTAAGAAAAATAGCTTGAAATTAAACAACTTGGTTTAAGCCATAAAGATTGTATCTCACAGCTCTGAATGCAGCCAGAGACACAATCTCTGGGCTGGGATTCTGCTCTTATTATCTTTAGTAGTGAACTAATTGCTACCCTGGGGTACTAGAGAATGGTTTGTTAGTCTCTGCAGGAAGGGGGGGGGGTATTGAAATTGTTTTACAGTCCCAGATGCTAGAATAAACCTTAGCAAAGCTATAAGTGTGAACTGTGACACATCTGTGCCAGTTCCTGGCTCAGTTGTATAGTGAGGGGATAGTGTGGGAACCACAGGGTCAGGAGACCAGATGTGATGTCATTCTGTAGCCAGCACTAAAATTATATTTAGACATTAGTGAAAGATGTGATAGAAGTACTCAGCACTCTGTTTCGGAACTGATAAGTCCATTCATCCACTTCATCTTGGCTCCCTTTAGTAAGTAAGTTAACTAGGGAACAGTAATTCTTCAGTCAGTTAGGAAAATATAGTGAGATTAAAATCTCAGTTACGAGTGGAGTCCCATCCCACGGGATTCAGTCCTGGGTCCTCTCCTGTTTGGTATCTACTTCTCTGAAGTCCAGGCCAACATGAAGGGATTCTGGCTGACAAAGTTTGCAGACGATTGTAAGTTGGGAGCTATTATTAACTCCTCAAATGATGTTGACATCCTACAGAAAGCCCTCACTGAGACCAACGACTGGTGTCAGAACCATGGCCTTAAGCTCAATGTCAAAAAATGTGTCGTCATCCTCTTTGGGAAAAACCCAGTTCCCATGAATTACCACATCGATGGTAGTCCACTGAACACAAAAGGTGTTATAAGAGATCTGGAAACACAGGTTGACAGCAACCTCTGTTTTGCCACTGTGGTCAGAAAGTCCTTCTATGTGGCACATCTCATTACTAAGGGTTTTGCATCCAGGAAGAAAGCAGTCATTGTCTCTGTCTACTCTTCCCTCATTAGGCCAATCATTGAGTACAATGCCCCATTTGGCATGCACCTCACTAAACACCTGCAACAACTGGAGAGGCCACAAAAGTACCTCACAAAGAGGATCCTAGGCCTTAAACATTTGTCCTATATGGACAAACTAAAAAAAACTCCAACTATTCCCTGTCTCATATCGCCTACTTAGAGGCAATCTCTACTTGATTTACAAAGCCATGTCTGACCCAGCTCTGTTAGAAATGCTACATCTAAAGAAATCCCAATCCCTCCACACCACATGCTCCAGAGACCTCAACCTCATTAGCACAATCAACAGAACATGCTGGGGGGACAGGTTCATAACTCAGAGACGGCCCATGCTATGGAATATACTTCCCATACATGTGAAGCAGAGCATCTCACTGGCCCTCTTCAAGAGAAATCTTGATGAGTGGCTGGGAAATAGGAAATTCACCCCAGGGATCACTCCAGTGGTTTTACTCGACAGAGGCACTGGGAACTAAGGTCAGGTGGCACGATGCCAGGGTAATCCTATAGGCTAGGCTTGTAAAGGCCCCATGGCCATTAGCCTAGTACACACCTATGAACCTATGAAAAGTATTATTTTTCCTGTATCTGAGTCTTTCCATCTGTGTTATTTTTTATATTTCCTGTGAACTGAAACTCTGGTGTTTATTTGACTAGATACTCAGTATTTTTATGTTTTCTATTTTATTATTTATTATCAAATATATTTTTACCTTTAACTGTGGCTGGTCTTTTACAAAATATTTTAACCTTTGAGAGTAATTGAATTTATTTGGTGGCACTGGGGCTTCATGCTCCTGAAAGTCTTAATTTTACTAAGAGTAATTGGGTACCCTGGGAAGAGCCTTAAATTAGCTGGTTGGTGGCAGTAAATCTACCTTATAGACTGGGTGGAGGTGGCATAGTGGATAAATCTGTGCCAGCCTTTTCCAGGTATGTCTGTGTGTGTGTGTGTGTGTGTGTGTGTGTGTGTGTGTGTGTGTGTGCGCGCGCGTGTGTGTGTGTGTGTGTGTGTGTGTGTGTGTGTGTGTGTGTGAGAAAATCAAATCTCAAAGAGTGTGTGGGTGTGTCAGCTTCTTGAAACATTGACACAGGGCACTGATTTCTGCAGAGAGAAAGGTGGATTCTTATTTGGGGTTTGAAAAGGAAGTTCAACCCCAGGAATGAAGTGTGCTCCCTGTATGCTCTTAAGGGAAATTGTGCTTGGTGCAGAGAGCTGCATCTGAAAATACTGTGTATATCTATTTTTGTTCTAAGTGAATGTTCCACACTGATGTCAGTGGCAAGGACTGAGGGTCCTTGATTACTGACCCAGAGGAGGGATGTCACATTAATATTTTACAATGATCTCTTTTCTTTTTCCAAGGAGTCCCATCGGATTAATTTCATTAACAGCTGATCCTTTTCCTTTATTTTACTCCATAATGTTTCCTTTTCTCTCTTGTACCATTATACCAAATGAAATATTTTTGCCTTTCACTATTTTCCAGTTAAACACTCCTTTATCACTGAACTCAGAACCTTCTTTTGTGCTAGTTTCTTCATTTTTCTGTAATCCATTTCCATCTGACTTCTCATGTTTTCCTTTGCTCATAACTTCCTCTCTTTCTTGATTCTGTCTCTGCTTTCTTGATGTATTATTTTAATGTGTTCTTGTATTTGTTCCTGACATTCTTCCTCACACCTACTTATATTTTTTACTTCATCCTTCCTTTCTTTACAATACATCCAATTCTGTCCAACCTTTATAACATTTCATTTGGCATTTTTATGCATCATGTCCTATTTCACCACAGATGTATTTTCTTTTAACACGATCCATAATTAAATGATCTGTTTTTCCACACAAAAAAAGTTTTCAGTTGACCCAGATATTTCACAATGCCTTTTATGACCTTCAGCATTTATGAGACTAGGAATATGTACAAGCTTTTCATTTTCCATTTTCAGTATAACATTGCAGTCCCATCCCCGGGTCTATATTAGATCACCGAATGCTTAAAAAAGCGAACGGTGATTGATCGAACTTATATAAGCGAAAGCTTAAAATATCGAAGAAACAGAAATCCAAATTTTTTCCTAGGGAAAAAATTTGGTTGTCCATTTCTGTTGCTTCAGTATTTTCTGTGCTGTGGTGGAAAGTTACGGGTCGGGTTCAGGTAAGTGGGTTAGGTGAGTTAGGGTTAGGGTACGGGTTAGGTATGTGTGTGATTGTGTGGACTTGAGGGTTAGGGCAGATTAGGTGAGTTAGGGTTAGGGAGCAGGTGAGGTGAGTGTGCGATAGTGACAGACCTTAGGGTTAGGGTTTGGGTTAAGGTAAGTGGATAGTTAGTGGTGTGTGTATAGATTAGTGTAGGGTTAGGTGTCAGATTTTAGGTGTATGTGTGTGGATTGCTGTTTGTTTAGTGTGCTTGCGTTGTGTGTATGTGTTTTGGAACAGCGATTTTTTTCCCCTAGGAAAAAAAATCATTGTTCTGACAGTTTGAGATTGTAAGCTTTAGCTTACATAAGTTCGATGAATCACCGTTTGCTTTTTTAAGCGTTCGGTGATCTAATATAGACCCCCATCCCCTAGTCCATAACCCTGTATTATCATTTGTTTTACAAACCTTTATTACTTCTTTACATGGTACTTGAGTGTCTTTTTAAAGCCTCTTTTTCTTCTTTAATTATAAGTTGCTTATGTTTTGTTTTTCTTAGTTTTCCTATAAAAAAACTTTAAAAATATATAAGTTCCAAGAAGCACAGTCTTTCCTTTTTCATATTCCCCCCCCCAAAATTTCTGTTACATGTCCACTTTCAAAAATAACATCACAAAAGTTTCTTTACTTATATGAAAGAAAACTCTTACCTCTTAAGGTTTTGTTCCCACTGGAAAAAAACATTTTCCCATACCTCATACCTTTCCAATAGCATTTCTTCTTTCCTATAAATCCTTACGGTGACATTTCTTCTATGCTTAGACTCCAACCCTTCTCCTTTTGTTTTTTTTATTCCATTCTTCCTTACTATATATATTTTGTCCTTGCCACTCTCTTCACTTGCCACCAGCATATCCTGTAGTATATCATCCTGCAATCCCCACCCCCCCGACTGGAGGGTTGTAATAAGAACTTCATTGCTATCTCTGGATTCTGCGGAAAAAGTTCCTGGTAGAACCTGCATTCTGAATCTCGTGAAGGTCTGATTGCCTTTACTTATTTATTTATTTTACATTTGTTTACTGGGAAGGTCCTACTGGACAGAGCTGTCCATTTTCCGTGGAGGCCCGGAGAGAAAAGCTGCAGAAAAATTTTGCTAACATACTATGTATATGATATTTACACATTCAGTTATAAAAATATAGCAGACAATAACATAAGATTGCATTAAAATATTTACATAAGCATAGTGGTTTAGACATGCAATTAAAAGTATAGCAGGTAGTAACATTTGATTGCTGTTCATACAGTATGTTTAGCAGAGATAATCTTGAAGATGTACTGAAGACAAGACAAGAAAGGAAAAACTAAAAAAGGAGAACACAGACAAGTTCATATGATGTGCACTAACATTTTAAGGGAAAACTTTTCAGCTTAGTCTAGAGGAGAGTTAGTGGGTATAGATGGGGCAGTGGGGAGTAGGCGACAGTGAGTTGGTAAGTAACATGGAAATGCGTGTGTGTAACAGTTTCATCCAAAAAGCTCAACACCCTTCCATATGATTCTATCAGACTCCTTCTCCTTCTGTTTGCCAATGCAAAGACTCACATAGTTTCTCCCCCACATCTGTCACTTTCTGCACTTCTCCGATTGTGCATTCAACAATTGATTCATATTTTAAAAGAAATGAAACTGTCAACAACAGTTTCAGATGCAATATAAATATGCATCCAGAATGGAAGCAGGAAGTGTCACAGTAACAACCATTCTACTCGTCAACACAACAGTCAGTTGGGGAAGTTCCTTGTTGCCCAGGTCAAATTTCCCAGAGTAGTATAAATACCATCTCAGGTCTCCCCTGAGAAGAAGCCACTGGTCTCATGGGACTCATCCAGTCAATAAAGGATAAATAAATAAAATACATAATAAATGCACTTAAAGTGAGGGCTTCCATGTGAGTAAAGATGTGGAAGTCCTCACAAAGGATCTGTGAACATTTGAAGATAAAGGAAAAAGAAAAAAGGAGATTTGAGTAATGCTTTATAGAAATATAGCATTGTTAGACTGATTTTTAAGAAATCCACATTATGTATTGTTTTACCAGTAATCGTAGATCATAGAGGTTGTGATAATAATTATAAGTTATTGTCAGTTGTTGATAAACAGCCTGGACTTGACATAATTAAAGTGAAATGTTATATATTTTTTACCAGCTAAGCAAATGTTTATGTTGTAATTTTACTGTTTTTATTGCTATTATGTTTTATTAGTGTCAGACAATTTATTCAGTCTCATAGTTGGCTATTATGTTTTATTAGTGTCAGACAATTTGTTCAGTCTCAGAGTTGTTCAGAGTCACAGAAATTTTGCAGTTATATAAGCTCTCCACGTTTGCATTTTTTTCTTTTAGTTCTGAAGAGGTTTAATTTCAATATGCAGGAGTTGGAGCAGAAATGCTCACCTTCTATTAAATATCTTCTATGAGTACATTTTGACATCTTTTCTCTTTAAAACATTAAAAGACTTTGAAGTACTTTTAGATGTGACATTTTTCTAATGTCCACATAGCTACTACTGTCCACAAATCATACATAACTGCTGATCAGATTCTTCGTGTTATTAGGTGTCACGTTCGAGAAGTAATTGTTCCCTTTATATATGTCTTATCAGACTAGTTAAAGAATAATGTACTTTGTTTTGCATGCCATCTGGTGCAGAAAGAAAAAGTGGAGATTCTTCCTAATATGAATGAAAGGGCTTCAGAGTTTGTCTTACAGCAACTGGTGAGAGAACGAACAGAGGGGCATTGACTCCTGCTGGTCCCTGACTGCACAGTGTGTATTTGACTTTACTGAGTGGTCTGGTTGCAGTTTTTGAGAGAACCTCATCATGACCTTTGTTCAACTGTGCACACAGAGGACCATATACATTCTTTTGCTGTGCAGTTTGGAGGTCATATACATTCTACTTGGTATGGTCACTAAGGGCCATATCTATTATCCTCGCTGTGTACTCCAGGAACTGTCTACATTCAGTTTCCTATGCAGTCCGAGGGCCGTATACCTTCTGTTTGCTCAGCACTTCAGTGGTCGTAACAATTTTTGATGTGTTCTCTGGAGGCCACATACATTCTTTTTGCTGTGTATTTTGGGGCCATTTACATTATGTTTGCTGTTCACTCTAGAGGGTGTAAGCATGCTCTTTGCATGGCAGGAACCATATACATTATTGCTGTGTACTCTGGGGACCATATACATTTCATTTGATGGGTACACTGGGGGTAGTATACATTTCATTTGATGGGTACACTGGGGGCAGTATACATTTCATTTGATGGGTACACTGGGGCAGTATACATTTCATTTGATGGGTACACTGGGGGCAGTATACATTTCATTTGATGGGTACACTGGGGGGCAATATACATTTAATTTGATGGGTACTCTGGGGACCATATACATTTCATTTGATGGGTACACTGGGGCAGTATACATTTTGCTTGTTATGCACTTCATGTACTGTATATATTCTGTTTTCTATGTGCAGTGGGGGACATATGCTTTATGCATACTGTACTGTCTAGATGGTGTATATATTCAGCATGCTGTTCACTCCTGAGATGATATACATTCTTTTTGTTGTGCACTCCAGGGGGAAGATCAAATTGTTTGAGGTGCATCTGGGAACACTATAAAGTTTGTTCACGTCTGATTTGTTGCACTGCTAGTATTGTAAGTCCTGAACTGTACAGTCCTGTGCTGTCTGTATTACAGCTCTTGAACTGCATAGTGTTGTGCTGCCAGTACTGCAGCTCCTGAGCTGTATAGTATTGGGCTACCAGCACTGCAGCTCCTGTGCTGTATAGTATTGGGCTACCAGCACTGCAGCTCCTGAACTGCATAGGGCTTGTGCTGCCAGTACTGCAGCTCCTGAGCTGTATAGTGCTTCTGCTACCTGTACTGCAGCTCCTGAGCTGTATAGTGCTTGTGCTACCAGTACTGCAGCTCCTGAGCTGTATAGTGCTTGTGCTGCCAGTACTGCAGCTCCTGAGCTGTATAGTATTGGGCTGCCAGTACTGCAGCTCCTGAGCTGTATAGTATTGGGCTGCCAGCACTGCAGCTCCTGAGCTGTATAGTATTGGGGTACCAGTACTGCAGTTTCTGAGCTGCATAGTATTGGGCTACCAGCACTGCAGCTCCTGAGCTATATAGTATTGGGCTACCAGTACTGCAGCTTCTGAGCTCTGTAGTATTGGGATGCCAGTACTGCAGCTCCTGGGCTGTATAGTACTGGGCTGCCAACACTGCAGCTCCTGAGCTGTATAGTATTAAGTACCAGCGCTGCAGCTCCTGAGCTGTATAGTATTGAGCTGCCAGTACTGCTGCTCCTTAGCTGTATAGTATTGGGCTACCAGCACTGCAGCTCATGAGCTGTATAGTATTGGGCTACCAGCTATAGTATTGGGCTAGCAGCACTGCAGCTCCTGAGCTGTATAGTATTGGGCTACCAGTACTGCAGCAGCTGAGCTGTATAGTATTGGGTTACCAACACTGCAGCTCCTGAGCTGTATAGTATTGGGCTACCAGCACTGCAGCTCCTGAGCTGTACAGTGCTACCAGTACAGCAGCACCTGAGCTGTATAGTATTGGGCTACCAGCACTGCAGCTCCTGAGCTAGATAGTATTGGGCTGCCAGCACTGCAGCTCCTGAGCTGCATAGTGTTTTGCTGTGGGCAGTATATATTTTGTTTGTTATGCACTTCATGCACTATATGTATTCTGTTTGCTCTGCACTCTGAGGTCCATGCAAATTTTTTGTGTACTCTGGGGGTCCATACATGTTCTGTTTTCTGTGTGTTCTAGGGACATATGCTTTATGCTTACTGTACCCCCTGCATGCTGCGTATATTCAGCATGCTGTGCATTCCAGAGATGGTATACATTCTTTTTGTTGTGCACTCCAGGGGGAAGTATAGATTTTGTTTTATATGCACTCTGGAAACTCTATAAATATACTGTTAAATGCCATGACAGTCGCTCTAAGATTATAGAACAGAGATCTCTAAATGAAGAGTAGCTAAAACAAGATGGGCATGAGGGCAATAAGTAATCTGTAAGGCAAGACCCCCTTGGCCACCTCTCAAATTTTTAATTCACACCAGAGCCCACACACTTGCTCCTTTGTCTCACAAGAGTTCTTTGCAATTTTACTTCACGTATTCTTCTAAGAAACAGATAAGAGAACCTTAGAGGTTTATATTATCTGTCACTGTAAACACATCTGTAAAAGGCATTTTTATTAGAATTATTGGTAATGTGGGTATTGGCACCATCATGACTCCTGTCACTTTTAAAACTAGCTTGACAAGGTTAAGGAGATGTCAAACCATTTGCAAAGTATATTAACAGAAAATATAATTTGCAAAGATGGTAGATCAAGGATATGTATGCCAAAACATAAACGTATTGCTGAAGCAGTGATTTATTCTGATAAGAGATTATGGGTAGACATTTTAAAATTATGCTTTTGTGCAAGTTTTTTTTTTTTTTCACTCGGGAAAACAGAATGTTCTAATAGATTACATCAAAAGCATAGTCTGGTACTGAAATTGTTGAACCTAATTAATTTGCTTTGGCAGGCATTTCTTCAATAAAAATAATGTCTGAAGCCCTTGAAATGTTATGCACAGAAGTAGAATGCAAGACCATTGCTTGCTTGCTTTGAAAAATGTGAGTGCAAAGTGTTAAGTATGCAGTAGCATGTTTAACAGTGCTTACTGATGGAAACATGAAGAATTGTACTGTTTTCTCAAGTTTTATTATTTTCAAAAACGATTCTCATCAGACTTTAAAATAAATAACTTTAAATGAGTTTTGTATTATGTGAACAAATGCGTTTTATGAAAAAAAACCTTAACATCATGCAGAAATTGTAAGCTTGAGGCACAGATAGTCTTTATAGAGTCCTATAATGACTTAAAAATCACACATAAAAACATAGAACTCAAAAGTTCACCAAATCAGATGACATTGCTTTAATAACTATTACACCTAAACACATTTTATCTACCCTACAGTTAAATGCAGCAACTTAATTTATTAAATGATTTAGGCTAGGATGTATCTTTTTATGTTTTTTCTCATACAAATTTGTTGTTTGTGAATGTATGCCAATGAGCCATAGTTTTGTTTGCAGCTTTTTTATTAATATTCCTACCAGGATCACTAATGTAAACTTCTTTAAGTTAGCATAGCAACTTCTTTCAGCTCAGTCCCTTTTACTAAAATGCTGTTAAGCCTTATACTAATTGTTTTCATTTTTAATTTATTCATTTGTAAGCACTGGGCCACCATCAGGGAAGGCCAAATCATGAAAAATACCCTCTCACCACTGGAAATGAAGCACGGGTCAACTTTGGAAGAGGTCAGAGTACAGAAATGGAGTTAGTTGCCTATCTCATAGTGTGCCTTGTACCAGCCTTCCTGCAGGTTTTGGATTACCTTATGGTTCTGGTGTGAGAAAGAGCGGGACATATGTGGCCGATTTAAACAGAGACCTATTTGACAAAGTAAAGCAGCTCAAATGATGATATGCACACTACATGCTACTCAACGATTCAGAGATTTAGGCTACTTTCCAAACTTAGATCACTGACTCATCACTGACGAATATGCTCTACATCTTTGACAACAAAGGAGTCTATGTAAAAGATATTTCCGATTTATTTTTTCCTTACTTATTCTTGAAAAATCACAAAACTAACAAAAGTAAATATGGCACGTTAGCTGAGTGCTTGTAGAAGGAATGAGTGAATCTTGTAAACACTTCTTGAGATATACTGAAGCATAAAGTAACTGAGTCAGTACAAACAATATATCAGCTAGTGTCAATTAATGCCTAAAGTGATACCCTTGGGTAAAGTAACTAGCATGCTAAACATCATGCAAGTGATATACGCTTCATAGTATAAAGGAAGTGAAGTCCCTTGGTGTTCTCAAAGGTAACAAATGTAAAATTTAATCTCACACAATTTATTCTCTATGAAAAGAATGCAATATAGTAATGTATAAATATTTGTCATAATATAAACAACAAGATGAAGACATAATGTCATTTTTATTCTTCCTGAGAACCATTACTGACTACTACTTCTGTTCTGTAATTATGTGATTATTTATACAACTAAAATCAGCCAGCAAAAAGCCGACAAGATAATTTCACTGGGCAAAAATGTAGATTTTTGAGAACAATTTAAAATTTGTACAAATCTTGATCATAAAATGTAGATACCTACAAAGTAATATGACTGTTATGCTTCAATTATCCTTATAGCCTTGTTTAATCTGAGCATTGTGGGCTGTATATGACATAGTTGCAGTGGTACTAAAAGTTAAATATTTAAATGTTAATATATCATATCGTTTCAGTAAATATGACTTTATTTGTACTGAAAATAGTGCTTGCTAGACTTCACATAGTATAAGTACAGTTGGCATTATCATATGTCTATCAATATTCCCTAGACTTCACATAGTGTAAGTACAGCAGGCATTATCATATGTCTATCAATATTCCCTAGACTTCACATAATGTAAATACAGCAGGCATTATCATGTCTATCAATATTCCCTAGACTTCACATAGTGTAAGTACAGCAGACATTATCATATGTCTATCAATATTCCCTAGACTTCACATAGTGTAAGTACAGTAGGCATTATCAGATGTCTATTAATATTCCCTAGACTTCACATAATGTAAGTACAGCAGGCATTATCATATGTTTATCAATATTCCCTAGACTTCACATAGTGTAAGTACAGTAGGCATTATCAGATGTCTATCAATATTCCCTAGACTTCACATAATGTAAGTACAGCAGGCATTATCATATGTTTATCAATATTCCCTAGACTTCACGTACAGTAGGCATTATCAGATGTCTATCAATATTCCCTAGACTTCACATAATGTAAATACAGCAGGCATTATCATATGTCTATCAATATTCCCTAGACTTCACATAGTGTAAGTACAGTAGGCATTATCAGATGTCTATCAATATTCCCTAGACTTTACATAATGTAAGTACAGCAGGCATTATCATATGTCTATCAATATTCCCTAGACTTCACATAGTGTAAGTACAGTAGGCATTATCATATGTCTATCAATATTCCCTAGACTTCACATAGTGTAAGTAAAGTAGGCATTATCATGTCTATCAATATTCCCTAGACTTCACATAATGTAAGTACAGCAGGCATTATCACATGTCTATCGATATTCCCTAGACTTCACATAGTGTAAGTACAGCAAGCATTATCAGATGTCTATCAATATTCCCTAGACTTCACATAGTGTAAGTACAGCAGGCATTATCATATGTCTATCAATATTCTCTAGACTTCACATAGTGTAAGTACAGCAGGCATTATCATATGTCTATTGATACTCCCTAGTGCATTATCATATGTCTATCGATACTCCCTAGTGCATTATCATATGTCTATCGATACTCCCTAGTGCATTATCATATGTCTATCGATACTCCCTAGACTTCACATGATGTAAGTACATTATCATATGTCTATCGATACTCCCTAGTGCATTATCATATGTCTATCGATACTCCCTAGTGCATTATCATGTGTCTATCGATACTCCCTAGTGCATTATCATATGTCTATCGATACTCCCTAGTGCATTATCATATGTCTATCGATACTCCTTAGTGTATTATCATATGTCTATCGATACTCCCTAGTGCATTATCATATGTTAATCGATACTCCCTAGTGCATTAT
The DNA here is from genome assembly GCF_019279795.1 of Protopterus annectens. Classification (NCBI taxonomy): domain Eukaryota; kingdom Metazoa; phylum Chordata; order Ceratodontiformes; family Protopteridae; genus Protopterus; species Protopterus annectens. Next base: position 1,012,890,978 of record NC_056737.1, read on the forward strand.
CATGTGTCTATCGATACTCCCTAGTGCATTATCATATGTCTATCGATACTCCCTAGTGCATTATCATATGTCTATCGATACTCCCTAGTGCATTATCATATGTCTATCGATACTCCCTAGTGCATTATCATATGTCTATCGATACTCCCTAGTGCATTATCATATGTCTATCGATACTCCCTAGTGCATTATCATATGTCTATCGATACTCCCTAGTGCATTATCATATGTCTGTCGATACTCCCTAGTGCATTATCATATGTCTGTCGATACTCCCTAGTGCATTATCATATGTCTATCGATACTCCCTAGTGCATTATCATATGTCTGTCGATACTCCCTAGTGCATTATCATATGTCTGTCGATACTCCCTAGTGCATTATCATATGTCTATCGATACTCCCTAGTGCATTATCATATGTCTGTCGATACTCCTAGTGCATTATCATATGTCTGTCGATACTCCCTAGTGCATTATCATATGTCTATCGATACTCCCTAGTGCATTATCATATGTCTGTCGATACTCCCTAGTGCATTATCATATGTCTATCGATACTCCCTAGTGCATTATCATATGTCTATCGATACTCCTTAGCTCTTCATTATCTAAATCTAGAGTTTAAATGTGTAGTCCTGGCCTGCTCTGTATCATAGAAAAGCTTCAGTGCTGTCACATAGATGTAATCATAAGGTAGATCTCAGCCGCAGCAAATATTCATGGGAATTAAAGAATGAACTTCTCTAGTGGGATACCAATGTAAATAAGCTGTTTGACAAGTGGGGAGAAGAACTCTGTGCTGTGATGTCAGATGTCACCCTAATTAAGAGATCACTTAAACTTGCTGGCAAAAACTTAGGGGTGCATTTAGGAAAAGTAAGGCTAAATATAAACTCAAAATACCCAAAAGAACCAAAAGTAATATAACTCCTTTTTTAATTAAGTTAGGAAGTTAAGGAACAACATTGAACAATGTTTTGAACTGATTCAAGTTAATACCATGCACTCAGACACAATTGAAATAGCTAATATCCTTGATAACAAATGTAGTGCAAATTTTTTCCTACTCACTATCATAACTGTTCCTGATCTCTCAGTTCCAGCTTCCTTCTTAAAATTGTATTTGTGCTTTATTTATTTATATATTTTTGATGTTGTTGTCTGGGTTTGTTCCACTACTCTCAATGGAATTAGTCATCTCGGCCCTATCAGAAGTTTAGAGCATTGCATTCATAGGTCCTGATTACATACCAATTTATTTGATTATTTGTACAAAGTATGATTAACTGAAACTATACTCAACATCTTTAATCTAAGCCTGTCCACAAATTACATTCCTAAAATGTGAAAAGCCACCATTGTAGTTCTGTTACACAAAGTACCTCAACCAGTGACCATGGAAACTACAGATTCATTAGCCTGGAATGTATCATGTCTAGCCTCATGAATTGAGATATTCAAATTTCTTAGCCCTAAACCCATATTAATTTGGTTTTGCCAACAGCAGGCCTTGCCTCCTAAAACTCAATTTATTTGAAAAAGCCACTGAAATGGTAGACAATGGTTTTGCGATAGACACAGCGTATCTTAACTTGTCTAAGGCATTTGATATAATTTCCCATATAGGTATTATTGTTAGACTTGTAAACCAGTATATAAATCAGTGTTGTGTGGTAGACAGATTTCTAGTTCACTGACAGAATCCTGTGAAGTTACAGATGCAGTTATTACCCTTGAAAGTAAGATTGTCACAACTTAAGCGGCGTGAACAAGTGGTGTGGATACACTGACATTGTTAAGGTCATGTGTGGGTAGAATCTGTTAGGTGATTGATATAAAAATATTACCAATAAAGTGCAACTTGAATGGCAGTTTGTATAACTTATTAACAAGACACACTTATCTACTTCATGTGGATTCAGTGAATAACTTCACGGGACTGAACAAGCAGTGAATAAACACAAATGTCATTTTGTACAAGACACACATCTACTTCAGGTGGATTCAGTGAATAACTTCACGGGACTGAACAAGCAGTGAATAAACACAAAGGTCATTTCGTACAAGACACATGTATCTACTTCAGGTGGATTCACTGAATAACTTCACAGGACTGAACAAGCAGTGAATAAACACAAACGTCATTTCGTACAAGACACACTTATCTACTTCAGGTGGATTCAGTGAATAACTTCACGGGACTGAACAAGCAGTGAATAAACACAAACATCATTTTGTACAAGACACACGTATCTACTTCAGGTGGATTCAGTGAATAACTTCACGGGACTGAACAAGCAGTGAATAAACACAATCGTCATTTCGTACAAGACACACTTATCTACTTCAGGTGGATTCAGTGAATAACTTCACGGGACTGAACAAGCAGTGAATAAACACAAACGTCATTTCGTACAAGACACACGTGTCTACTTCAGGTGGATTCAGTGAATAACTTCACAGGACTGAACAAGCAGTGAATAAACACAAACGTCATTTCGTTAGCTGTGCTGGAGTATTTTCCTGCCTGCAATACAAAACGTGGAAACATAGAGATGCGTCAGAACTGCTGACCCAAGCTGACTCTGAAAATTGTAAAGGCCTGATTAATGCTAGATATTAAAATGCTATTTATATAACACATGTGATCTGCTTTTTTGTGGTTTGACTACAAGATGACCTTGGCGGATGGCCAGGTTATGGTTTAACAGGTTACATTCTCACCTTTGATGCATGAAAGATAATAAGGCTCTGGATTTTATTGTACCATTAGGTACTTGGGTTTATTTATTTATTTACCATTTGCTAAACGGGTTAGTACATTGGGCAAAGGACCTTTCCTGGGTATAGACTGAGCCACAGAGGTAAAGAAGTAGAGCAAAAGAAAAGAAATTGTGTCACTCCACGAAAGTAAGTACAACTGTACAATTTACACAATAACACAATGCATCCATGTTTGTTTATCGGTTTTACAAAGAAGTTGAAAGATGTGCTCTATTAATGAGCTTGATGCTGTAGTCCTAGGTTTGATTCCACCGTTCATAATGTTTTGGCAGTTAACACGGGGGGGTTAAAAGTATAAGCTTTAGTGAGCTGCTTTCTGTACTTCAAAGTCTGAGTTCCTCAGCCTCCATTTCCCTACTGTGTGACTCCCGGCAAGTCACAACTAGACAGTGCTCTGGAGTAATTGGGGAACTGGGCAAGGCTACAAGTGGTCTCCTGGACCACATGCCTTGTATCTACCTATGAAATTATCAGGTTTGTTAAATGACTTACTGGCTAAACCTGATTTTCAAAGAATCATTATAGAAACCTACCCTTTATCGGATTCATGCCAGTCGATTAATAGCAATCCAAGTGATGACAAAATCTGGAAAGAAATTACACAGAAACTACATAAGACAACCACAAAGGAAGTTTTTTTTTTTGCAAGGGCCAAGACCCCCACATTCCCTATCTATCTATGTATATATATATATATATATATATATATATATATATATATATATATATATATGGGTGTACTTCTATTCGCTGACAGCCCATTTCACTGAAACCCATTTAGTTGACAGCTCATTTCATTGACAAAAGTATTCAAGGCAAAAACCTGGGTTTTGCCCCCCCCACTGTTGGGCGGCTGTGGAGTTGTTATATATAGTTGGGGGGGTGTGGGGGGCACAGCCCCCCACCTAGAATGTTTGTCAATGAAATGAGCTGTCAACGAAATGGGTTTCAGTGAAATGGGCTGTCAGCGAATAGAAGTACACCCATATATATATATATATATATATATATATATATATATATATATATATATATATATATATACTGACTCCAAGGTCATACAACAATGGAAAAATATGAAATGTATGAATATTGGCAAAGCAGTTTTATGAATATTACTCACAGTTTTTGCCATCGCTGATATTGGCATTGATATAGTGGCACATTCCCACTTTAACACAGCCCTGAATAGTCAGTCGCTGTATAATGAAACAAGAAGAAATAGGAAGGACAGATGTCTCCTGTAGTCAACATTCCCCTACACTGAAGCTGCCTAAATCATACCTTAACTGTACTGAAGAGTCACAGAAAAAAGAGAAGATTCTACTTTTGGATTCTACTTTTTCCTTCTCCCTAAGTTAGTGTGATCTCCGAGTAAAAAGTGATCAGAACTGTGCTTGCTTGTTGTCTCGCAAAAGTGAAACCTCTCTACAAAAAAAGAATAGTTTTATGTGTTTGTAACCTTAGGTGTGTTGCTGTTTTCAGATTGCTGAAGATTACAACCTCCTGTAGATTTAGATATTCAGTCTAGACTGATCTCATGTTGATTAAATGACACATGATTAATCATAATGCAGCCCAATCTGCATAGATGTTAGCACTGAATGACTATGGAACAGGCACACACTGTAGGTCGACATTATCTCCCACTGCTGAGAAGAAGTAAAATAAGCCACCATTAGCTCTATATGTTTAAACTCTCTTTATACTTTCTAATTATGCAGAAGCATTAGACAAGATAAGTAGCTGAATTTAGGGCACCAATTATGTACCACATTGCAGGGCGAAAAAATGATGACAAGACAAAGAGGAAGAAGGAAGAATATATATAGGTTCATAGGTTCATAGGTTCGTAAGTCCATAGGTTCATAGGGTCATAGGTTCATAGGGTCGTAGGTTCATAGGTCCATAAGTTCATAGGGTCAAAGGTTCAGAGGTGATTACTGGGCTTTTGGCCCAAAGTTCTTTATAACCTAGCTGTGTGTACCCAATATAATACTAGAGGAAACCCAATATAAAGGATCTAGCCTAAACTCGAGATCTTAGTTAGCAACAAATGCCCATATCTAGGAGTCTCATAGGTGAAATCCCTGGCAGGAATTTACAGTTTCCCATCCAGTCATCCAGGCTACGCTAAAACAGGGTCATAGAGGGGCTCTGTTTGATGTGAATTGGTACCTATTCAGGAGTTATATCTTGAAACCTGGGCTCTAGTGGCTTAGTGTAAACCCCGCTCCACGAGCACTCGCTTTGCTCGTGCTCGCTCTGCTCCCCGCCCTGCCCCCTATTCCCACCCGCCCCAGTACTCGTACTTTTATAACCTCAAACCACTCCCCCTACTGTCCACTAACTTCCTGTACCTCACTACCGCCCTCTAAGATCAAATGGAATATGACACCACCCAGGAAGCTTATCATACCAACTCTTTTTCCCCTCCTACTTGTCCCTTACCTAGCTACCCTATATGAAACCTGGTCTTACATAGGCTTCCACCACCCAGGCTACCAAACCAACCCCTCACCCATAATTAACAACAGAGGCCATGACTCAACTCCCTACTCACCCACCTTGTTAGAACTCGAACGCTATGTAATTATCAAACCTACCAATATTAGGCCAAATGATAAACATTACTACAAACTTCTACTCAAAGCCCTGAAATTCATTACCACTCTGAATCACAGATTAGCCACAGATGGTGATATCCACCCCAACCCTGGCCCTTCCCCTCCACTCAATTCTAATTCCACCCTATCCTCCCTTCCACTTATCAATCTAAACTCTAGACCCTTTAACTCTCTTCTGACCTGTCATCTAAATATCAGAAGTGTAAACAATAAGATTCACAACCTACATGCCCTTTTAGCTACTTGTTCCCCAGACCTACTATGTCTCACAGAAACCTGGCTTAAACCAAGTACGAAAGACACACAGATAATCCCACCAGCGTATGATATACTAAGAGCAGACCGAATAACTCGTAAAGCTGGTGGTGTAGCCATACTCTACAAAAATACATTACAAATCTCCCTTGCCTCTCCACAACCCCTCCTAACAAACAATGCCGAAATTCTACTTGTAAAACTTCAACCAAACAAACACAAAAGCATAAATATAGCATGTATTTACATCCCCCCAGGCAACAATAATAACAAAACCTTAGAGGACTTTCTCCACTGGTTAACTCAAACTCACCCCCAGGAATCCATAGTGTTAGGTGACTTCAACATCGATTGGAATTCCTTCTCATCTAGCTCCCCATCTAGCAGCATAAATCTACATGGCTTTTCTCAGCTCATATCCACTCCTACCAGACTAGGTAAACCCCAAAACAAAGACAGCATCCTGGACTGGATCCTTACTAATAAAGATCCTGACCAGTACTCAGCAGGTACTCACCCAGAGGACATGAGTGATCACTTACCCACCTATGTTATCAAATTCAAGAAAATCACCCCCCTTCTTACAACCATAAAAAAAGTCAGGAACAATAATAAATTCAACGCCTCCATTTTTCAAACTGAACTTAAAGCCCACAACTGGACAATACTCAAGTCTCTTCCTCTTGAAGAGGCAGTTATCTACTTCAACACCACCTTCCTCAAGATTCTAGATTCCCATGCTCCAATACGGTCCATTAGAACTAAAACCAAAACTGCACCATGGCTCTCTAAGGAAACAAAATCCAAAATCCTATCTAGAAACAAGATGTGGGTCACATGGCGTACCTCTAAAGACCCACACTACCACCAAACCTTCCGGCAACTTAGAAATGAAACTAAAAGAATGATCTTAAATGATAAAAAAACTTCTTCCTCCACCTCCAACACAAACACCTTAATAATCCACAAAAATTCTGGGCAAGCTTAAAAAAGCTCCTGCACCCAGGCCAGGCAACCACCCCCACTCCAACAACTTGCAAACAACAGTGCCCTGTAAACATTGCTAACACATTCAATAGTTTCTTCACAGAAACTATACAATCCCTGGCCACACAATTCAAACAAACAACCAGCCCACTCCACTACCCATGCCAGCAGAATACTACAACTACATCAGATCATCTATTTACCTTCGATCCAGTACCCATATCCTCTATAACATCTCTTCTTAAAAAACTAAAACCCACTAAGCTAGCAGCTGACCTTCTCCCAGCTGAGTTTCTGCAAAAATCAGCTGAGGCCATTTCCTATCCCGTCTCCATAATCATAAACCGTACCTTGTCAGAAGCCTTCATCCCCTCCATATGGAAAATGTCCCACATTATTCCTCTCCATAAAGGTGGTAGTTCACTAGAGCTAACCAACTACAGACCTATAGCTATACTCTCACCCCTGGCCAAAATTATGGAAAAGTGTGTCCACAAACAACTGATGGAACACCTCACCAAAAATAAAATTCTAGCCAACTCCCAACATGGCTTCAGGACAAATCACAGTACCACATCAGCCCTACTATCCTTTTCTAATACCATCAATAACTTCAGAAACAATAATAAACGATCATCTGCTCTTTTCTTAGACCTCTCCAAGGCCTTTGATATGGTGAACCACATTCAACTCCTCCATACATTAAAAAAACTATCACTCAGCAATTCCATGCTGAAATAGTTCCAATCCTACCTGTCCAATAGGCAACAGGCTGTTCTATGGCAGGACAAATTATCCACATGCCTACCTGTTACACTTGGAGATCCCCAAGGATCTATTCTTGGCCCTCTTCTCTTCACCATCTTTGTTAATGACCTGCCCACAATCACCCCCCATGCCACATGCATTCAATATGCAGATGATTCGACTATCATCAGCACAGCCTCCAACCTGGCAGACCTCACTGCTTCAACCCAAGACACCGTCAACCTAATATAAAAATGGTTCTCAAGTCGTCAACTAGTTCTCAACCCCAACAAAACAAAACTACTTACTTACTTTCTCACCCACTAACAAGACTCTTCCCCCCACCTTCTCTATTACATCCTCCAATGGAATCACTATATCACCAGAAGCTCACACAAAGCTATTAGGTGTTACCATTGATAACTCCCTTAAATTTGACACTCATTTCAATCTTACTATCAAAACCGTCAATAAAAAGCTTGGCTCTCTCTATAAAGTAAAACACTTTCTCACTCCTCACGCTAAAATTACAATTGCCAGCACACACCTACTATCAACTCTTTTCTATGCCTCCCCCCTCTTTACAAACCTAAACAAGACAATCCTTAACAAACTTGCTTCTTGTTACAATCACATAGCTAGATTTGCCACAAATTCCACCTTTAGAACGCACCACTGCACTAACTTGAAGCAACTAGGGTGGTTAGAGTTTTCCAGCCAACTCCATTTCAACCAACTCAAAACGGCTCACCAGATACTGTATCACCCAGAGAAAACACCAGCTCTGAAAAATATCATTCACCCCTATATTAAGCTGCAATCTTTACGCTCCTCCAATAAGATCTTAGCTCAAACTACCAAAGCCAATAATTCTGCTGGGGATTCTCTATTCTCAAACTTTGTAGGTAAAATGTGGAGCTCCCTACCGACCATGCTCACCTCAGAACCCTCACTCCTACAATTCAAAAAAAAGCTTAAACCCCATCTCAATACTCTCTGGCAATGTCCCTGTTCCAAACCTGATTAACCACTATCATTTACCCTTCTCTTACCTCACTATCCTTAACCGCTTTTTAACAAGGCGCCTTTGTAACTGACCTATGTTTTTTTTTTTATATGCTGCTGTTATTTTTTTCCCAAGATGTGATGTATCTTTATATTGTATTTAGAACTCAACTATCTTCCTTTTTTGCATTAACAATGTTCATATGTCTGTTATGTACCTGGAGCTTTTCTCCCCGGGCCTCCGCTGAAAATGGACATGTATCCAGTCGGACTCTCCCGGTTAACAAATGTAAAATAAAATAAATAAAAATATTCCTGAGGAAGGACAACTTCTGACAGACATATCTGTCTCTCCAGCAAGTCCTATGTATGTTGCAGGCCAGGTTAAGGCCCCTGGAGCTGGTCACCCTTGCCCCATTTGACTTGCGGATGTGCAGCATTTCTATTAGGTTTGGATCTGAGATTGCTCTCTAGGCCAAGCACAAGTCTCCTCTAAGTAGTCTGCACAATACTGAGTACAGTGACAGTGACTTCAGTCTGTCAATGTATGATGTGCTGGAAAACCTGAATTTTCTTGGTTAGAAATCTCTGAGGTCTCTCAAGTTTCTGTGAGTGCCTGATAAGGGATGGTAATGCATTTTTTTTGCACTGAGTTGGAGTCCATGGCTTCAACATCAATCACTGGTTTGTGTAAGCCCATCTTGAAGTATATTGACATCCTTTAGGGTTTCAGTGATTGCATCTAATTTGCAGTTGTCAGCTTAGTTAGTAACAGCTCCTCTGATTTGGCCTGAACTTCTGAGAAGTATATTTCAAACAATAGGGGGCTCAACACTGACTCCTGTGGACACTCACTGGTGACAGATCTGCTGGTTGAGGTAACGTCCCCAACTTTGATGAGTGTGATCTGTAAGTGAACCAATTAGCAACCCACTTAATGACATAAAGGTCGATATTCATCTGGGAAAGTTTATCAATGATGCTTGAATGTGGGATTGTCAAAGGCTTTGGCTAAGTCAAGGTAGACTATCTGCACAAATTTGCCTTCATCTATGACTGGTGACATTTTCAAAGAAGTTCACCAGGTTTAACAGTCACTGCCTGCCTTTGACAAAGCCAAACTGTGTCGGATCAAGGGTGTGGAGATCACCTATATCCTTATTTATAAGGTCCACAATGTTTTATTCCATGGCCTTACAGATATGGCTGGTTAAGCTTATGGGTCTGAAGTTCCCAGGGTCTGTTGCTGTACACCCTTTATGAAGGGGGTGACAGTTTCTGTTTTCCATTCAGCATGAACAAAATCAGTACTCAGGTTGTGGTTGAACAGAGTACCTAATGGAGTTGCTAACTCATGTTTTAGACTATTTAAAATGCAACCTGGGATGACATTTGGTCCCATAGAGGCTGTGTTTTTGGCCTTGGAGCGAGCATAAATGACTTGCTTTTTGGAGATTCAAGGTGGATGAGATGTAGAGGGAATGCTTTGTGGAAGATTTGAAGGGGAAAGCTGGATGAAATTTTTGCCAAGTCTGTCAGCTAATAGGTTAGCTATTTTTGCAGGATCCATGTATGTGCAATGCCATCCACAGCTAGTTCAATACACATCTGGGTCCTACCTTTTAAGTTACAGATATAGCTGAATAATACCATATGGTTTTCCTTAGCTATGGTTGCTAAATATTTTTTCAAAGTTGCCTTTAGAGGATTATACACGTTGTTTTATTTGTTTGTTGAAGCAGAGGAGGGTGTTCCTCTAGAGTTGGGACCTCTCTTTTTTTATTCTTAGACAGCAACTTCTTCCTCTTGTTGTATAACTTACTAATGCTAGATGTCCACCAGGCAGACTTGTTTTTCCTTGAGGCTCTTGATTTGATCCTACCAGGTACAGCTGTGTCAATACATTTTGTGTAAGTGTTTGTACAGGGCATTTTTGTATATGTTAATATAGTTGTCAATGCCATCTGTGGGAATAGGCGCTTGGAAATTATTTATGCCATCCCTTAGGGGGGTATAGTTAGCTTTGGTGAAATGTTTGTGCCTGATTTCACCTAAGAGAGGTTCAGGTGTTATAACTACTTCAAATGTGACTGATTTGTGATCAGATTTAACCAGTGAGAGTCCTATACTTGTGGTGGTGCAACAGTCACCCATATTGGTAAGGACCAGGTCGAGAATATTTGAGCCCCTTGTGAAGATGCATGCTATTTGCCCCAGAGCATTAGTGTTAACAAAGTCCAGGAACCTTTGTGTGAACATGATGGTGCTCCTATACATTTCCCAGTCAATGGAGGGATAGTTAAAATCACCCATGACTAGAGTGTTTGGTTGTAATTTGATTGACTCAAGCAAGTCCAAATAAACAGCGTGGGTATCTTGGTTCATTGAAGGGGGCCTAGAGCTAACAATGATTTGAAGGGGGGCCTTACCCACAGTTAGTTAGACTTGGAGTAACTCCATGGAGTTTTCCTGTCTAACCAGTCTAGAGGTGTATTTACCTTTGATGAAGATAGATACCCCTCCTCCTCCTTTGGGTCTCACACATTCATTTTGCGGTCTGAAAGTGCGGAAGACATTGTAGCCTTGCAAGGCTGTGGTACTTTCTGTGGCCCTGAAGCAAGTTACTGTGACTGCACAGACATCAACATCCTCCAGGGAGAGGAGTACTTCCAGAGAGTGCAGTTTCTGATTTAAACTCCTAGCATTTAGCAGCATAGCCTTTAATTTATTTGTGAGTGATATTTTCACGTTGGAAATTTTATTCTTGAGACCTTGCCTTGAAAAGGCACTATGAGGGGGTGTCTTAGCCAGTAAGTGAAAGCCTAGGGGTGACAGGTGAAGACCATCTCTTGTAAAGCAATGTGGTATATCAACCATGTCATCCCAGGCTGCCAGGAACTGGATCTCCTTAGAATGACACCAGAAACTAAGCCAATTGTTGAAGTCAATCATTTTTTGTTTATACTGTGGCGTTATTCTAGGTGAGGGTAGGATGCTGCTCAAGGCTCTGGATATACCTGCCTGGGAGACATATTCCTGGAGCTCAATTATGTCTCTCTTCATATAGTCCATTGAGATAAATCTCATGCTATTCGCACCAACATAACAGCACTTGTTGTTGAGAAACATGAGTGCATGTGTGATCCTGATGGACCCTGGCACCCGATAGACAGGTGACCATAACCTTTTCCTTGTCCAGGAGTCACCTATGACTAAAAAATGTGGTTTATATGTGCTTTGCCTTAGGGGCTTATTTGGTCAGAAACTGGTGCTTGTGTTTTTATGTGTCTTGAGTGTTGTAGGTGCTGTATTAGGTGTAGCACGTTTGTGTTTGGAAGGTCTCTGTTGGTTAGGTAGGTTTCTGGTGAATACCTCTGCATATGATGGTTTATGTGCTAAGTACATGGTTTACATAGCCGGTATACTATGGGAGCTGTCAACTTGTTCAGTTTTACTGTTCTGTGGATGAGAGAGCAAGGATTCCAATTCTTAGTGCAGATGCATCTCTCACAGATTAGATGGTTGTCAATGTACAAGAAGGAGTTCCTACACTGCCTCATGATACCCATGTCAGTCAGGCTGGTAGGAGAAATGGAGGGAAACTGACCATCCATAATGTTAGGTTAAATCCTCTTTTCACAGTGCAGAGAGAAAATGGAAGGGTGTGGTATAACTAGGTGTTCTAAACAAGGGCCAATACTAATGGGCTGCTCTATAAAGGGTCTATACTAGCGTGAATTCTTTAAATGGTATAAGCCTACTGTAGATTTGGTGGTTTGAGTACTGTTCAAAGGGCAAAAGCTCAGCTGGGGTTCCCTCTGAGTAGCTAAGCACAATCTAACGACTTCTCATCTGGACCACGGGCAGCTACTAAGGGAAAATTTATCTACTGAATTTTTTGCATCTATAACCATAAATGGTTACCCCCACTGCGTGGTAGTGTGCGATGGTTAACAGAGGTGTGCTACTCCTAAACAGATGAATACAGCAGAGCAGTGGCTTATGGGTAAACAGATGAATACAGCAGAGCAGTGGCTTATGGGCAAACAGATGAATACAGCAGAGCAGTGGATGGTCACCTAACTCTGTGGAGCTGCGTCAAAACAGTGAGCAAACTGAATTGAACAGTTTAACCAATAAAAAAGCTCAAAACTGAGCCCTGTGCCAGCAACTTCAATCAGATGAGTTCTAACTGCACTCTCCTGCCACAAGGGTGCAGAGGGGCAATCTCCAAAACAAGATAACCTGGTTTAGTGCTCAGTTTAACAAACAGAACCAGATTCAGCAGGTCTGAATCTAGTCTATGTTACAGCAGACAAAAAGTTCAACAAATCAGCAAGAACAGTTTTAAAAAAATCAGCAAAATAGCAAAATGTATAGTTTAAAAGTGCAAAATGCAGTACAAAATAGTACTTATAGCAGAATGCAACAGGTTCCTTAGATAGCACAGATGAATACAGCAGACCAGTGGCTGGTCGCCTAACTCTGTGGAGCTGTCCCTACTGAATGGCGCACTGCTACAGTCATCCCTCTCCATAAAGGAGGAGTGACTACAGACCCTGGAAATTATCACTCCATTAGCCTGATGAGTCTGATATGTAAGGCTATGGAGCGCATTATCATGGATCTAATTAACAATGATATAGAGAATCCGCAAACTGTAGATCCCAGGCAATTTGGTCTTGTGAAAGGTAGATTATGCCTGCTCAACCTGGTTGACTTCTTTGAGTCAGTCACCAGAGCTGTGGATGAGGGTAAGGCAGTTCAGACAGCCTACGTAGATCTGGCCAAGGCCTTTGATACCATTCCTCACTCAGGAATTATTCATAAACTCACCAAACTAGGCATCAACCCCTATATCATTAGGTGGGTTGCAAATTGGCTCACAGATAGAACTCACAGTGCGAAAGTAGCGGACTCCAAGTCAGACTGCTGACCAGTCACAAGTGGAGTCCCACAGGGATTGGTCCTGGGTCCTCTCCTGTTTTTCATCTACTTCTCAGAAGTACAGGTCAACACAGAGGGACTCTGGCTGACCAAGTTGTCAGATGACTGCAAGCTGGGAGCCATTATTAACTCCCCAAGTGATGCAGACATCCTACAGAAAAGCCTCACTGAGACCAATGACTGATGTTGAAACCATGGCCTTAAGCTTAATGCCAAAAATATGCATCATCATCCCCTTTGGGAAAAACTCAGTTTCCTCTAATTATCACATCAATGGGAACCCACTGAACACTGAAGGTGTTATAAGAGATATGGGACACAGGTTGACACCAACCTCTCCTTCGACCACCACATTGCCACTGTGGTCAGAAAGTCCTTCTATGTGGCACATCTCATTACCAAGGGTATTGCATCCAGGAAGAAAGAGGTCATCATTTCTCTCTACTCTTTTCTCATTAGACCAATCATAGAGTATAATACCCCATTTGGCATGTACCTCACTAGACACCTGCAACAGCTGGAGATGCCAAAAGAGTACCTCACGAAGAGGATCCTAGGGCTTAAACACATGTCCTACACAGACAGATTCAAAAAACTCCAGCTATTCTCTGTCTCATATCATCTACTAAGAGTCGAACTCTGCTTCACTTACAAAGCCATGTCTGACACAGCTCTGTTAGAAATGCTACATCTAAAGAAATCCCAATCCCGCTGCACCACATGCTCCAGAGACCTCAACCTAATTACCACAATCAACAGAACATGCTGGAGGGACAGGTTCATAACCCAGAGACTGCCCATGCTCTGGAATAGACTTCCCATACATATCAAGCAGAGCACCTCATTGGCCCTCTTCAAAAGAAATCTTGATGAGTGGATGGGAAATAGAAAGTTCACCCCAGGGATCACTCCAGTGGCTCTACTTGATAGAGGCACTGGGAACTAACATCAGGCAGCATGATGCCAGGGCACTTCTATGGGCTAGGCTTATAAAGGCTCCAGGGCCATGAGTCTAGTACACACCTATGAACCTATGAACATATTATTTCCACCCCAACAGTGAAGTATCATTTCCACCCCTACAATGAAGTATCTTTCTTACCCCCACAGTGAAATATCAGTCCCACCCCCCACTGTCAAATATCATTCCAACCCCCACAGTGAGGTATCATTCCAGCCCTGACAGTGAAGTATCATTCCCACTGCCACAGTGAAATTTGAGTTCTACCCTCATAATGAAATATCACTCCCACTCTTACAGAGATGTATTATTCCCACTCTCATAATGAAGTATTACTCCCAGCCTCCCATTGTGAAGTATTATTCCCTCCCTGAAAGTGAAGTGTCATTCCCACTACCATAGTTATGTGTATTATGTATGTATGTATGTATGTATGTATGTATCTATGCATGGTATGCATGTTCATATATGTGCAGTTATGAATATATACATGTGTAAGCATTTATTTATTTATTGATTGAAGGGTTATCAGACTGGATTAAAGCCCAGGGCCTTTGGAAAGGTGGGATGAATAAGACACCTACCAAATGGTCAGTTTGTAGGGGGATTGCACCTTTAAATAAATCTGAGAGCAGAGTAACATCATCTTAAAAACTAACTCCCAGATGAGTCTGTTGCTGCAGGTATGTTATTGAATTACCTTTAAAATACAGATGTTTGACAGTTAGGAAATGTATACATTATCTATGAGTGATCACAATCACAGATTGCAAGCCAGCTAACATTTTTTTCTTTATTTTAGAAGTGGGAGTCAAAAGGATGTGTTGAACAGCATGCTGCCCCCCCCTACCACTCTGTTCAAATCCATTGCCATTGTAAGCCTGGAAAAAAAAGCTCCAACAATGTTACAGTATGCAAAACAAATAGCAAAGCAAGAACAAAACATTTAAAAATGAAAAAACAAACAGAATTAACAGTGTCCAGTAAGAATTACTGCAATAAGCATAGTCTGTAGACTTAGAAACGTAATGACAAATATAAATACAGTAGAACTGTCATAGAATACAACCACAAAATGAATAACAATAATGCTTTCTGTATAGTTTCATGATTAATAGACATTAGGACAGAGAATGATTTAAAGACATGACAAACCTGATGTACTGAGACACAATAGCACTTTGCACAAAAACGGTAGAATGAAACATGGATTAGTGCATCAAATACCAATGTGAAACACATGGATTAGTGCATCATATGGCAATCTGAAACACATGGATTAGTGCATCATATGGCAATCTGAAACACACGGATTAGTGCATCATATGGCAATCTGAAACACATGGATTAGTGCATCATATGGCAATCTGAAACATAGGTTGTACAGAAGATCTCCCAATATAGGATTCCTTAGCTTTGAAGCTGTCTAGATGCAGACTGCATGCATGGTTAGAAAATGTGATGTAATGGTGGAGTGAAAAAATATACATGGGCATGGCTGTGCCCACAAGCTGGGGCAGTAGAAAAAAGTGCTTTAATGAAAAAAAAGTTCAAGCAGGAAGCAAATTAGGTGGATCTTAAAGTAAGTTACTGCAAAGAACATCATTTTCCATTTTCATTTGGTTAGAATTAAAGAGTAGGATTGGAATTGTTTTTTTTTTTTTGAATGAGGCCAAGCTATATGGTTTGCAATATGACATGTAACTTTGTTCCTTTAATTATGTATACAATTTTTGAACATGGAGTCTCTGTGAAAGTTATGATTTGCTCTTTGTAATTTTTGCATTGGTCTGGCTGGGTGATGCCAATCGATAGGTTTAAAAGTGAAATATTGTGGGATGGGAAATATTAATTCATGCTCATTACAAAAAAGGCTATAATATAACTTTTTATAAATTAGGGTTAAGATAAATCATGATGGAGGGTGCATTTTTGGGTTTTCCATCCACATCTCAGAATGAAGTAGCTGTCCTACAATATATTTGTTCTAGCATCATTATTTATTTATTTATTTATTTATTTATTTTGTATAAGTAAAGCACCACAGAGATGGTTTACTTGGCTAAGGGAGTTAACTAATTTAATTTTTGCTCTCTGGGTTAGGTAGTGTTTTATCCTACTGGGGGTACCTAAAGTTGCCTTTTGACAGTGGTCCTTATTTGGTCTTTAAGTGTAAGCTTGTCATCAAGTATACAGTTAAGATATTGATTTTTTTTATATGGGGAATTAAGCAAACAGATTCAGTCCTGATCTCTAAATTTGGAGTGTTTGCAGTGTTATAACAATTTTAGTGAAAAAGATGGCATTTTACTTCTATTAGCATTTATTATGAGATGCAAGTCTTTTAGCTATTTCCCAGGTATTAAGCATCCAATTTGCAGTTGATTTTAAACATATCAGACAATATGGAGGTTGTTATACCAATCAACCCCTAAGGGAGCTTTTCTTCCAGCAGTTCACTTAGTATCTACTTTTAGGCTCCATCTAACTGAATTTTTTGTGGTTCATGCAGTTAGTGACCACTGAATACTGAGGGTGTGGAACAGTAATCTGTCTATGATGCTGATGTGACTTATCATGTCAAAAACTTTGCAAAATTCTAAAAATAAGGCAGGCACAGCTTTTTTGGAATTGATTTTATCTCTTCCAGAGTCAGTCTGGGTTAATAAGTCTACAGATACTAAACACACTGTACAGTAGAGATGCTGTCGGGGGAGGGTGCTATAATTGGTTGCACGTGAGGACAGTTGATGGACAAAATGTTTAGGTGTTTTTGATAGTAGCATCGTAACTGGTTAGAGTTCCACAACGTCTAACCTTGGCACAACTGCTAATATCCCACAATCTTACACATCAACCAGATATGCATCCTGCTCTACGATCTTGTTATCCAGAGCTACTCCCAAACAGGGAGTTTGGATATGAGGATGAGTGATTGATTACTATTTCTAACTCCTGTAACTCACTAGGCAATTCACTTTCCTCAAATTATATTTCAAAAGTTTGAATCTCTATTTCTTTGTCTCTCTGAAACAAATCAGCAATTTAAACTCATTCAAAACTCCCCTAGTACATGGTCATGCTCTTTCTCATCTCCTGGTTAAAGTAACTTAGTGTAACCCATCCCAAAAGTTAGAACTCACAAACTAATACTTCCAATAAAATCAAAGGTCATACAGTGTGTGAATTCACCTTTATTTTTTCTCATCCTGCATTGGTCTTTTCAGCCCCGTATTTTTTTTTCACAAGACACCCTTATCACTCAACATTCTTTAGTCTTATCCTCTTGGTTATCATGCTCGCTGTCTCTACCCTACATTTTGTTTCCTTTTTTCCTTCTCAGTTATTTTTACTTATAGGTTCATAGATTCTTAGGTTCATACTAGGCTATCTGCCCTGAGGCATTTATAAGCCTAGCCCGAGTGAGTTTGGCTTTCGCCACCCTTCGATTCGGGTTTACCGAACCCTTACTAAGGTTAGTTTACCATGCCTCTGTCTAGTAGTGACACTGAAGTAATCCCCGGGCTAAACCTATGATCCCCCATCCACTCATCAAGATTCTTCTTGAAGAGAGTCAGTGAGGGGCTCTGTCTAACATGGACTGGGATTCTATTCCAGAGCAAGGGAAGCCTCTGGGTTATGAATCTGTCCCTCCAACATGTTCTGTTTATTTCTCTGCAGAGGTTCAGCGAGTTGCTCTAAGGGATTTGGATTTTCTGAGGTGGAGCAAGTTCATTAATTCTGGGTTGGACATGGCTTTATATGTCAGGCATAGGTCGCCTCTAAGTAGGTGGTACACAACTGAGTAGAGTTGGAGTTCTTTTAACCGAGCCACATATGGCATCTGTTTGAGTCCTTTGACTCTTTTTGTGAGGTACTTTTGGGGTCTTACTAGTTGCTGCAGGTGTCGGTTAAGATGCATCCCAAAAGGGGCATTGTATTCTATTATGGGCCTAATTAGGGCCGCATAAAGGGGCACTATGACCTCCTTCGATCTAGATGTGAATCATTTTATGATAAGGTGGGCTATGTAGAAAGTTTTTCTAACCACTTTGGCAATGTGGTTGTCAAAGGAGAGATTACTATCAACTTGGGTCCCCAGATCCCTAATTACTTCCTCCGTGCTTAGTTGGTTTCCACCTATGTGATAATTTGTGGATACTTTGTTTTTGCCAAAGGGTATGACTATGCACTTTTTGGCATTAAACTTTAGACCGTGGGTCTGGCAGCAGTTGTTCATCTCTGTGAGACCTTTTTGAAGGATGCTCATGTCATCTGGAGAGTCAATTATGGCTCCCAGTTTACAGTCATCTGCGAACTTGGTCAGCTGCAGTCCTCCCGTGCTGGCCTGCACCTCGGAGAAGTATATACCTAACAAGAGAGGTCCCAGGACTGAGCCCTGTGGTACACCACTTGTGACCGGTTTTGAGTCAGACATGGCTCCAGCAATTCTGACTCTGTGGGTTCTGTCTTTGAACCAGTTTGCAACCCATCTTGTGACATAAGGGTTTATATTTAGGCTGGATAGCTTATCTATGATGCCCGAGTGGGGTATTGTGTCAAATGCCTTTGCGAGGTCCAGATAGGCTGTGTGGACTACCTTCCCTTCATCTATGGCCTTGGTGACTGTTTCAAAGAAGTCAAACAGGTTCAAGAGGCAGGATCTGCCCTTGACAAAGCTGAATTGGGTAGGATCTAGTGTCTGTAGGTCCCTGATGTCATTGTTTATGAGTTCCATGATGATTCTTTCCATAGCTTTGCAGACTAGGCTAGTCAGGCTTATGGGGTGGTAGTTTCCAGGGTCCGTCGAGGCAGAACCTTTGTGGAGAGGGACCACTGTTGCTGTACGCCATTCATTTGGTACATATCCTGAAGTAAGGCTGAGATTGTACAACATTTTTACATGAGGGTTTAGTTCTTCTTGGAGTTCATTTAGTACGCAACCCGGGACACCGTCTGGTCCCATTGAAGCAGTGTTTTTTGCTTTGGAGAGGGCGGCTTTCACCTGAGCATCTGAGATGCTAGGGGGGCTACACTCTTCCGGGATAGATATTTGCTCTTTGGGGGGGAGGGGGGGAGAAGTCTGCACTAAACCTGTCTGCCAGGATGTTGGCAATGTCTATGGGTTCCGTGAATTTTATTTAGAATTAACTCTGAGCATATCTGGGAGTTGCACCCCAGGTTCCTACCATAGCTGAAAAAAGCCTTGTGATTGTCCTTAGTGTCCTTTGCAATTTTTTTCTCAAAGCTTGCCTTGAAGGATTTTATGAGGGATCATAATTTTTTGCTAGTACTGATCAGAGATGCCTTCCCTTTTAGGGATTTTGCTCTATCATGTAGTAGCTTCTTTCTTCTGTTGTACAGTTTGTTTATGGCTGGGGTCCACCAGACTGGACACCTGCCTTTGGATGATTGGGTCTTGGTTTTGTTAGGGATAGCATGATCCATGCTTTTCTGGAGGTGTCCATAGAATGCATTTATATAGGATTCAGCTGTATGGGCCATAGTTTCCCTTGTCCCAGGGGCCTTGAAGGATTTCACTTCTGTTTTGAGAAGTGTGAAGTTCACTTTTGAGAAGTTTTTCACTGTGGTTTTTTGGGTTGGGTGTGGGGAGGGGTTTTGGATATCTAGTGAGATTAATTTATGGTCTGATCTTACCAATGAGGGGTTTACTTGTGGTATGGAGCGCAGAGTCCCCATGTTGGTAATGATCAGGTCGAGTATGTTATCCCCTCTTGTGGGGGTGGTGACTAATTGTTCCATGGCATTTGAGTTAATAAATTCCAGGAACCTTTGGACTAGGGTGTTGGGGCTTGAGTAATGCTCCCAGTCTATGTTTGGGTAGTTGAAATCACCCAATATGATGGTGTTTGGAGAGATCTTCATGTTCTCCAATGTTTTCAGGAAAGCCGAGTGGGATTCCTGATTTTGAGAGGGTGGTCTGTAGCATGCTATAAACTGAGAAGCAGTTTTGCCCACTGTTAGTTGCACATGGATGGTCTCCAATGCTTCGTGCAATGCCACTTACCTGGAGGTGTGGGTATCCTTGATAAAAATGGATACTCCCCCACCTTTTGTGGTTCAGTCCAAGTTTTGGGGCCAAAATGCATGGTATGAGGTATAACCTGGTAGTGCTGGGGTGCTCTCTGGAGCCTTGAACCAGGTTTCTATCACTGCACATATGTTGATGTTCTCCATACCGAGGAGAGCTTTGAGTGCATGCATCTTGAGGTTAAGACTTCTGACGTTTAGCAGCATTACCCTTAGTTTTTTGTTCATTGTGTTGTTTATGGAGGTGGATTTGTCTTTTGAGCCTTGCCTAAAAAAGGCACTATGGGGGTGGCAAGAGCCTTTGCCAATATCCGAAAGCCCAGGGGTGACAGGTGCAAGCCGTCCCTAGTGAAGCAGCGTGGCTTGTCGAGCATGTCATCCCAGGCTGACAGACACTGGATCCCCTTTGAATGACACCAAAATTTTAGCCAATTGTTAAAATCGATCAATTTGACTTTGTACTGTGGCATCATTCTAGGTGAGGGTAATATGCTACTTAAGGACAGGGTCATACCGGCCTGGGCTACATGATCAGAGAGCTCCTCTATGTCTCTTCATGTAGTCGAGGGAGGTACATCTCAGGTCATTCACACCAGCATGTACTATGACTGAGTCATATTTGTACTTACTTTGGAGTGACCTGAGTGCTTGCGTTATGTGGCAGATCCTAGCGCCCGACAGGCAGCTCACTGTGACCTTCTCTTTGTTCAGCCTGGTGAGCGGGACATCAGTGTGTCTGACTATAGAATCACCTATTACGATTGTATCAGGTGTGTTGGTCAGCCTTAAGGGCTGTGACTGCTTGGCACACTGACTTTGTGAACTATGTGTTGCACATGATTTGTACTGTGGTAGTGTTTGCTTGGATGTCCGCTTTGGAGGTCTCTGCTGCTTAGGCAGATTTTTATTTAGAGCCTCCGAGTATGTTTTTGTGTGTTTATGTGTTTGGTTTGCTGATGTTGTAGGACTATGTGAGACTGGATTTGTGTTGTGTGAGGTTACCTTCTCCTCCTGACTGGTTACACCAGTTCTGAGTTGAGAGAGTTCAACCTCCAGTTTGGCTATATAGTTGCATCTCTCACATATATTTGATCCTGTTTGAAGGAGGAGAGGGTTGTCCGTGTACATGAGGCAGTTGTAACATTGCCTCAAGATTCCCAGATTCACCAGCTGGACTGGAGGGGAAACCATTAACTGACCTTTGGACATGCTAGAGTAGTATAGGGAACTCTTATTACTGAATTAAAAAGGACCAATGGGGGATGAGATGACCGTAACGAGTCTGTGAGGATGTTGTGCTTTTAGTTTATTAGTGCTAAGATTGTAAAATTGCGTTTTTGTGCAAGTGCTGGGCCTTAGATAGAGTATAGGGTGTTCAATTTGAGAGAGTAGAGCAGTTCTAAGGGAAAAAGTGAAGAGCAGACTTTGTTAAGCTGGGAACAGTTTAAACCCAATTTACCGCCGCTGCCCAATGCTGCGCTATGCGTACAATCGCGCAAAGCCGCGTTTAGATGGGTTTTTTTATGCAGGGAACTTCAAAGAGCTAGAAATAGCCCAAAATGGCCAATTACTACAGATTCTTGTGCTGAGGTCACTCCTTCAGGGACAGATAGGCTGCTCAAGGCTCCCCACTCCCACTGGTGAGCAAAGAAACTTCCTTCTATTCAAGTAAGGAAATGGGCAACACAGGAACTATCCAAGAGTCCAGAATACAGCAAAGCCTGTATATGGACTAGTCTAGTCAAGGAAAGGCGGGAAACAAGGATTTTTTTGTTTTTTCTTATTTTTCAGGAAAACAGCAGATAAATCACAGTATACTTTATGCACAGGCTAGCGCACTTGAGTGGGCAGCCTTGACAGTAAAAATACAAGAAACAAACTTCTTAGCAAGTGAAGGTAATATGAACACAAAAAACAAGCTTGGAACAGTTATAACAGCAGTGTAGCTCGCCTTTCAGCGAAAAAAGAAGGTCACACAGATAGAGACAGAAAAAATATACTTAAATCTGGATAGCAGTCACTCTTTTCATTTCTCTGCTGCTAGCACCACTCTGCAGGACCACGAGGAGCTGTTGCTGAGTAGGATTTTCTGCTTTATTTTCCCTTTATTTTCCCTTATCTTTTCTGCTTTATTTTCCCTTTTCTAACTTTTCTCACTTCACCTCTTCTTTTCCTATTGTCAGTCTACCAAGCTGCATCTCAGCTGTTTTTCAGTAGTTTATATACTGTGAGAAAATGCAGCATTTCTTAAATGTGGATATTTGTCTTCTGAGACTGAGTGTATGTCATATAGACTAGTAGTTTCAAACAGAGCCGTGAGACGTAAAATCTGCTTCTAAGTTGTCATTGTTGCAGTATCGTTACAGAGTGGGTCCTCACCTTCAGACCTGCATTATTATATCATTGATCTCCATTTCCTGATCATATCCATTGGCAACAGACCATCATCATCATTATACTAACCTCGAAAGAGGGCATAGCAAAATAAATTTAAAATGGGTGGTGAAAGCCAAACACATTCTGGCTAGGCTTATAAATGCCCTAGGGCAGATAGCCTAGTATGAACCTATGAACCTAATCAGTCCCCTTTATTCCCATTTTTACATGGGTTCGGAGTATTGTGTCAGCTGTAGCCATCTCTCTTGATTCAAAGCCATTCTTCTACCTTCTTTGAAGGTCATGCTTGACTGTTACAGCTCTTCTCTTACACTATCCATCCAGCTCTTTGCTGGACACTCTATTTTTTTCTTACCTTCTTCCTGTCTGTCCCAAATTTTCTTCACCCAAATGTCTTCTGCTTTTTTGCACATGTGCTCAAACCACACTAATCTGTTCTCTTTGGCCTTCTATAAAATTGGAGCAACTATGCTCTGATGTCCTTATTTCTTTGTCTGTCCCACAATGTGCATTGTACCACCCATCTCAGGCACTTCATCTCCATCACCCCAAGTTTCTGTGCCATACAGTGGTGCTGGTTAAACCACTGATTTGTACACCTTACTTTTCATCTTCTTTGGCATTCTTCTGTCATCTACAACACCTGACACTCTGTGGCAGTTGGCTGCAGCCCCTCTGATTCTAGTTTTATCCTCCTTATTCAGACTTCTCTTCTCCTCAACTACCCCTTCCAGATACTTGAAGTTGTTACCCTGTTGCACTATTTTACTTTCTATCCTAATTCTCGGCTTCTTCTGATTCCCTCGATTTTGCTGCCATTACAACTGTTTTATCTGTACTCAGTTTCATCACATATGCCATCAGTTTTGCATTCCATTCCCCTTTGTTTGCTGAAGTTCTTACCAGAATCTGCCTGCAATGTCATATCATCTGCATACAACAGCTTTGTATCCCCTCCAAAGTGTTTGCTATTGGAGTCCATCAACAGCTTAAGCAGCAGTGGGCTCAGACCTGAGCCCTGAAACACACCCACTTCCACTGGAATCCCTTTTATGATACCAAGCAGTGTTCGTACTTGAGTCATTGGGTCTTGAACATAGCATGCGCTAATTCCACCAATGCTTCTGGAATTTTGAACCACCAGTGGACTGCCCACATCAGGTTTCTTGGGATCTAATCATATGCCTTCTCCAAGTCCAGGAATGCCAACATTTTCTCAACTATCTATCTTACTGCAAACATTGGGCGGGTTGTGTTACATCCTGATCTGAATCTGAACTGCTCGTCTCCCATCTTACATTCTACTTCATTTATCAATCACTCTCCCCAGAACTTTCATGCAGTGTGACAGGAGATTGATACCTCTATATAGCCACAGTTGTGATTGTCCCCTTTGTTCTTGAACACTGGCACTAATATGCTTACTCTCCATTCATTTGAGATATGACTTTCACTCCATACTGCTATGAGTACCCTCCGGAGCTTGTTCTCCCCATTTCACCCGTCATTTTGATTATATCTGCTGTGACTTCATCTGAGCTTACTGTCCTCCCTGACTTCATTTTCCTGAGTGCTATTCTTACATGTTCTACTGTGGGCTTCTCCTCTTCTCAAATTGTAGGCTGTATCTGGGACAGTACAGCTTCTGTGGCTCTTTCTTCATTCAGAAGCTTCTATAAGTACTTCTTCCATCTGCCTTTGATGTCATATGGACTGGTTTGCAGCTTATTGCTGCCATCCCTTATGAAAAGTCTCTGTCTTTTTATGTCTTTCCTTGAAACCTGATAGTTTCTTTATACCATCTACCGAATCACTTTCCAGAAGCTAGCAGAGTGTTTGTGATGCCTTGGTCTTTGCTATTGTGGCTTTTAGCCTCTTTGTCATCCAACCAATAGTCCTTCTTAGCCTGGTCAGGCTTCTCTATATCCCACTTTTCCCTGCACTCTTTCTTTCTTTTGATGACTTCCTGGACTTCTGCATTCCACCACCAGTTTTCCTTATGCACCTTATTTCCACACCTGGCTCAGCCGCATACATGTTCTGTAGTCCTAACACATGCTGTTTTGAGGCACTGCCATTCTTATTTGACTGCAATTATTTCCACTTCTTTCTGAGGTGGTAGAGCCCTGAGAAATTCTTTGAACTCTTGTGCTTTCTCTCCTGTCAATTTCCAGGTCTTCAGCTAGTCTCTGTTGACATTGGGGCCTTCTCTGACCACTGCTTGCAGCTGGTTGTGACAACCAGTTGTTTATACTGTGGGCCATGACTGGGATGGCCTTGCATTCACTGATTCTATTACCTGAGTTGCATGTTGGCTACTCTTTGTGTGTGATCTTGTAACTCTCTCTCTCTCTTGCTGAACCATTTTGGCCACCATCAAGCCATTTGCCAGATAGAAGTCTACAATGGCCTTGACTTCTTTATTCCTGTTTCCCCACCCATGTATACCAAGGCAGTCTTTATTTTTTGTTCTATCTGGCCTGATATGTGTTTTTAGGTCACCCATTATCAACACCAGTTCAAGTTTCCTGCTTTATCTAGTAGGTCCTGTAACTGCCCTCTGATTGCACTCTTTTTCTCACTATTATTACCCTGCTGTGGAGCATAATCTGGGATTAGGAATAGTGTGTCTGTCACTAATTCTAATGACATCCCTGACTGTTTTATGAAGCCTTTCCCTCATCACAATTCCCACAACATTTCTAGTTTGTCCACCTCCTGTTTAGTAGACTGTGGGCCCCAAGCCAAGTGACTTTATTGCACTGACCTTCCATCTTGTCTCCTGGATACTTAGGATTTCCAGCCTCCTCCTTACCATCATGTCATCCACTTCCAAGCTGCATCCTGTCAGTAAACCTACACTGTGGTAGCAATTAGTTTTTAGCAAGTTGATTAGTTTTATATCCAGATTTCACTCAACAGATCTGTCCCAGTAGCCAAAGCTGGATAACTGAATATTGGCTGGCCAGTAGCTTATTGACTCATGGTCATTGGACTTTATGGTGGGCACATGCTAGCCAATAGCAGGACATACACCTCTTTCACCATTAACATAGGTCCCTGGTGCAGGTCAGAGTAGGGTGGGTCCTCAGCACACTTATCACTGCCAAATACCCGTGCCCAGCAACATTAGTCAACAGGGCTAAATCACCTAGAGCCAATATTTACACCATCAAGTACATGGCATGCAGTCTGTGATCCATATTCATCTATCTTGAGGATGTTGCGCACTACAGTTTATACCTAAAGTGGTTGATCTATACAACTATTTTCCCTATAGGGCACCATATAGAGTCTATGCTGCTGCCCACAGCTGCATTCTTGGAGCAAAATAAGATGGAAACACTCAAGTGGGAGAACATGGAAACTCCATACAGATGTTTTTCTGGAAGTCAGGTTACAACCTGACCTTGTGCATGGAAGGCAAAGACTTTAGCCATTATTCTGACTGGTTCATTGTCTACTGGTCTTTTCATGTGTTCAGCTGCACCTTTACCATATTCTGTGTACCCAGTAAGTGTTAACTGCTGCTGGTAAAGTGCATCATGTGTGCACTAAGAATACTGCATCTGGGAATAAGGTCTATAACATGTTGTTGTGTACCCTAACATGTTGTTGTGTAGCCTTCCGCCAACCATCACGGTGCCTGATATACACAGCTGTGTATAGGATATAATGGTTATCTGGCCTCTGGTGGTCCCATTGCTATGAAGCGTGCAGGACCTACATCTCATCATCCAGATCTGTACTGAGTTGTTCATTATGAACATTGACTTCTGTATCAAAGTCAAAGTTAAAGTAAACTTTATTGTCATTTAGAACTACACACATGTAGCCTAAATGACATGCCGTGCATCAGCTCAATTCTTGAGATTGCAAAGAAGAGTAAAACATCACATGCAAGTAGAGGAATAAACATAACTAACAAATACAATACTACTGCCAATAAATAAGGAAGAAAGAGCAAAGACATTTACCACACTAACATGAGAAAAGAATACCCCCCTAAGTTAAATTAACAACCTCATTTAAAATAATTCAAAACATACTACAGATTGAAATTGTTAAGCTATTTGTCTAATATTGCAGTTAAGTGGGTTAAATAATGCTGACTATGAATATAATAAATAAATATAGCACTTACTTGGAATTTCTGTAATTATATATTGCACAAATAAAAACTGACTTATTATTTGTCCAGACCCCTGGGACTAGTGTCGGAGTTCAGAAGTCTATTCACTGTAAGGCAAAAACTATTTCTGAATCTTGTAGTCCTGCAACCGATGCTGCAATATCTCCTGCTCGATGCCAGATGCTTAAACAGTCCATGCGCAGGGTGTGTGGTGTCCTGTATTATTTTGGTTGCTCTTTGGATACTTCCTGTAGAATAGAGTTGTTGCATCAATGGAAGAGTGGATCCCGTTACCTTCTCTGTGGCCCTTACCACTCTCTGTAGCGCCTTTGGAAGAGTGGATCCCGTTACCTTCTCTGTGGCCCTTACCACTCTCTGTAGCGCCTTTGGAAGAGTGGATCCCGTTACCTTCTCTGTGACCCTTACCACTCTCTGTAGCGCCTTTGGAAGAGTGGATGCCGTTACCTTCTCTGTGGCCCTTACCACTCTCTGTAGCGCCTTTGGAAGAGTGGATCCCGTTACCTTCTCTGTGGCCCTTACCACTCTCTGTAGCGCCTTTGGAAGAGTGGATCCCGTTACCTTCTCTGTGGCCCTTACCACTCTCTGTAGCGCCTTTGGAAGAGTGGATCCCGTTACCTTCTCTGTGGCCCTTACCACTCGCTGTAGCGCCTTTGGAAGAGTGGATCCCGTTACCTTCTCTGTGACCCTTACCACTCTCTGTAGCGCCTTTGGAAGAGTGGATCCCGTTACCTTCTCTGTGGCCCTTACCACTCTCTGTAGCGCCTTTGGAAGAGTGGATCCCGTTACCTTCTCTGTGGCCCTTACCACTCTCTGTAGCGCCTTTGGAAGAGTGGATCCCGTTACCTTCTCTGTGGCCCTTACCACTCTCTGTAGCCTTTGGAAGAGTGGATCCCGTTACCTTCTCTGTGGCCCTTACCACTCTCTGTAGCGCCTTTGGAAGAGTGGATCCCGTTACCTTCTCTGTGGCCCTTACCACTCTCTGTAGCGCCTTTGGAAGAGTGGATCCCGTTACCTTCTCTGTGACCCTTACCACTCTCTGTAGCGCCTTTGGAAGAGTGGATCCCGTTACCTTCTCTGTGGCCCTTACCACTCTCTGTAGCGCCTTTGGAAGAGTGGATCCGTTACCTTCTCTGTGGCCCTTACCACTCTCTGTAGCGCCTTTGGAAGAGTGGATCCCGTTACCTTCTCTGTGGCCCTTACCACTCTCTGTAGCGCCTTTGGAAGAGTGGATCCCGTTACCTTCTCTGTGGCCCTTACCACTCTCTGTAGCGCCTTTGGAAGAGTGAATCCCGTTACCTTCTCTGTGACCCTTACCACTCTCTGTAGCGCCTTTGGAAGAGTGGATCCCATTACCTTCTCTGTGGCCCTTACCACTCTCTGTAGCGCCTTTGGAAGAGTGGATCCCGTTACCTTCTCTGTGGCCCTTACCACTCTCTGTAGCGCCTTTGGAAGAGTGGATCCCGTTACCTTCTCTGTGGCCCTTACCACTCTCTGTAGCGCCTTCCTTTCTGTAATTGTGCAGCCTCCAAACCACACTTTGAAGTTGCAGGTGAGGATGCTCTCTATTGCACATCTATAGTAGGTAGAGTGGATATGAGGAGGAAGCTTGGCTTTCTTCAGCCTTCTCAAAAAAAGTGGAGGCATTGGTGCACTTTCTTGACCAGTTGGCTTGTGTTTTCCAGCCATGAGAGTTCCTCTGATATGTGTACACCCAGGAATTTTAAACTTTTAACCCTCTCCACACTCTCACTATTGATCATTAGCATGAGACAGTTTGTTCTTCTTTTCCTGAAGTCAATGATTATCTCTTTGGTCCTGCTTACATTCAAGTCAAGACTGTTCTCCTCACAGCAACTGATCAAAGATGCCAGCTCATCTCTGTACGTCCTTTCATCATCCCTTGTGATAAGCTCCAGGACTGTGGTGTCATTAGCAAACTTTATGATATGTTTGGACTTATGCTTAGGATAGCAGTCATGAGTCAGGATGGTGAGTAACAGTGGGCTGAGAACACATCCCTGTGGAACTCCTGTGTTAATCATGATGCGCTTGGATGTGTTATTATCTAAACCTCACTCTCTGTGGCCTCTCAAACAGGAAGTCCAGAATCCAGTTACAGAGATGTTTACTGATTCCTAAATGTGACAGTTTTTCTATCAGCTGCATTGGTACCACCATATTAAATGCAGAGCTGAAGTTTATGAATAGCATCCTCACATAGTTGTCTTTGCCCTCTAAATGCTCAAGGGAGATGTGTAGTGCTACTGATATGGCATCAGCCATGGATTGATTAGCTCTGTACGCAAACTACAGAGGGTCAAAATCAGGGCATAGACATGATGAAAGATGCTTTTTGATCAGCTCCTCAAAACATTTCATAACAGTGGATGTCAGAGTGACTGGTTTGCGATTGTTAGGGCTGGAAGGAGTGGCTTTCTTGGGTGGTGGGATGATGTTAGTTTCCTTTTAGCATGAGGGTACTTCTGCCAATGCAAGAGAAGTGTTAAATATTTCCTTGAGCACTGTGCACAGTTGATCAGCACAATCTTTTACCACCTTGCCCAGTATGTTGTCTGGGCCAGCAGCCTTCCTGGGGTTCACTCTCCTTAGCTCTCTTCTTACCTCCTCTGTGCTGAGGCTGAGCACTGCATCCTTCTCATCAGTTGGTAGCTTTAGTGCCAACCTGTTGTTTCTTTCCTCAAACCTACAAAGAAGATGTTCAAACTGTCCAGGAAGTTGATGCTGTTTTTGTAGTAAGTGATCTCCTGTATGCCTTGCCATTGTCTCCTTGCATCATTCATGTCTTCAAAGTGTCTCTGTACCTTTCTGCCATACTCCCTCTTAGCCTCCATTATACCCTCCTCAGATTACCTCTTGCTACACTTAGGGCTGCTTTTTCCTTAGCCCTGTAAGCTGTGTTTCTCTCCTTCAGAAGCTCATATACCTTAGGGTGAGCCATGGTTTCTGGTTAGCTGTGATAGTGATGCCCTTGGTATTTATTACCCCATCAATGCAGTTTGAAATGCATGCCATCACTACCTCAACGTGTTCATCACTGTTCAGATACTGATTCTCTGTAGCTGCCTCCTTGAACATATTGCAGTTGGTTCTGTCAATGCAGTCTTGGAGGGCCTCCATAGCTCCCCCAGGCCATAACCTGTATGTTTCTTCAAGAGTTTCTGTTTAACCAGTGCAGGTTTGTAGGCTGGCAATAGCAAAATGGTATAATGGTCCATTTTCCATTTGTGGAAGTTGCACTGCCTTGTAATCTTTCATTGTGTACACCTTGTGTAGGATATTATCACCCCTTGTAGAAACAGCCACATACTGATGGTTGTGTGGGAGTACTTCTTTCAGATCTGATTTATTAAAGTCACCAGCTGACACATGTATGAAGTGAAGATAGTTGCTCTGCAGCTAAGCCATGTGATTGCAGAGTTTATTTAGAGATTCATTGGTATTAGCACTAGGTGAGATATACACCACTGTTACACTGACCACATTCAGCTCCCTGGGCAAGTAAATGGTCTACATTTAATGGGCAGGAACTCTAAGTTCTCACAGCAGTGTGATAGTATGATTTCACAGTTACTGCTCCATCTTTTGTTAACAAAGATGCAGACCCCACCTCCTTTGGCCTTTCAACACAGAGAATAGTTTCTGTCTGCAAACAACAGCATAAAACTCTCTAAGTTTACTATTTATTATTTATTATTTACTATATATGTATTTATTTGTAATTTGTCAACCGTGTTAGCATGATTGGGTAAAATACCTTTTCAGAGAAGGCCTGAGAAGAAAAGCTCCAAAAAACAGTATTAATTACATAAATAGTCATGTAGCAGAAATAATAATTAAACTAAGAATTATAAAACTACAGTACTTCTAAGAATAAGACAAACCCATGTGCTATAAATGGTCAGTAAATTGAACATCACTGAGTACAGAGCTACTTACAATAGGAAGTAGAATAAACAACAACATTGAATACAGAGCTACGTACAATAGTAAGTCAAATAAACAACAACATTTAGTACAGAGCTACGTACAATAGTAAGCAGAATAAACAACACTGAGTACATAGCTACGTACAATAATAAGTAGAATAAACAACATTGAGTACAGAGCTGTGAACAACAGTAAGTAGAATAAACAACAACATTGAGTACAGAGCTACGTACAATAGTAAGTAGAATAAACAACAACATTGAGTACAGAGCTACGTGCAATAGTAAGTAGAATAAACAACAACATTGAGTACAGAGCTACATACAATAGTAAGTAGAATAAACAACAACATTGAGTACAGAGCTACGTACAATAGTAAGTAGAATAAACAACACTGAGTACAGAGCTACATACAATAGTAAGTAGAATAAACAACAACACTGAGTACAGAGCTACGTACAATAGTAAGTAGAATAAACAACACTGAGTACAGAGCTACGTACAATAGTAAGTAGAATAAACAACAACATTGAGTACAGAGCTACATACAATAGTAAGTAGAATAAACAACATTGAGTACAGAGATACATACAATAGTAAGTAGAATAAACAACACTGAGTACAGAGCTACATACAATAGTAAGTAGAATAAACAACAACATTGAGTACAGAGCTACATACAATAGTAAGTAGAATAAACAACATTGAGTACAGAGCTACATACAAAAGTAAGTAG